>NW_026555891.1:0-47055 GCF_029017545.1 Prosopis cineraria | reverse complement strand
AATGTCAAATATTTTTAAAAGTTGAAGAAAAATCTTACATAAAAAATGATAGAACCCATAGTATCCTATTATTTTTATGATAGTTTATAATAAATATTAACTTATATAAGTTTTTATTATAATTTTCCCAAAAATTAATCTCGCTAAAAGGTAAGCGAACATCAATGTCACGGACACGACGAAGATCCAACGTGACCGTTTTTTTTTTTGCATGTTAACTCCGAAGACGCGCACGTCTCTCTGACCTTGTGCGTAATTCTCCCCGAAAGTTTACATCACCGGAGTAAGTCTTGAGATCAGAGCAAATGGCGAAATCGAGCGCAGACGATGCTGAACTCCGGCGAGCTTGCCAGGCTGCAATTGAAGGCACCAAACAGAAGGCTGTTATGTCGATACGTGTTGCCAAGAGTCGCGGAATTTGGGGAAAATCCGGCATGCTAGGAGGCCGTCAAGCAATGGCCAAGCCCAGGGTTCTCGCTCTGCAGTACGTAATTTTCAATCCTGCATTTTCCTGGTCTGTCTTTCTAAATTCAAGTTCGTGGATTCTGTTTACGATCCTTCGAGTTGAACATGGTGCTTCACCCAACTCACTTTCGAAAAATGTATGAAAGATGAATGAAGTAGACTGGAATGAGTGTTTAGAAAAGCTTGTTTGCTCTGCGTTCTGCTATAATTGATATAAGTATTACTCTACAATAATTAATAATTGCTGTTGTTGACTTTGTTTATCTTCCCATTTCTTTCTCGTTACGTTCGATGTTTATTATTCCTGCATGAATAATTCTCCCTAATGACAGTACATAGTAATTTAGTGGTTTGGTACATTCTAAAGTAGCACTCCAGAAATGGATGGTTTGAACGCACCTAAAAATATTATAGGCTTTAGTACATATTATGCGGCCGTATCAGATGATGATTTAACTTCCCTTCTGCTGCCAAAAATTCTTCATAATTCTTGTTATTTCTGCAATGGTTCTTAATGCTGCTTTTGAAGTATTGTTGACGACATCGTGCTATTTCACGCAGTCAAAGTGAAAGGTCAGAGGACAAAAGCTTTTCTTCGAGTCTTAAAGTACTCCAATGGAGGAGTTCTCGAGGTAGCTTTCTCCTACCCACTTGTCATTGAAATGGGCGTTTCTGTTTAGCCTTTACGTGGGGTTCAGTTGATAAGCGTGTTTTCGGGCTTTTTTGTGTTTTTCGTTGACTTTCTTGTTATAGGCAATTCTCCTGTTCTACATTTCCTTTCTCTTGTAATGATTTCCAATGCCTGAAAGGAAAATATCCTCCCAAGCAGGGGTAGAGCCACTATTTTATGACCACCCCCTCCCCCCGGGTGGAGGGGGGTGAGATTGAAATTTGGCCTAATTAATATAATTTTGGAGAGGATGTGATGACACCTTGGTTCGCTTGGTCATAGAATCTTAGTGCCATATTAAACAATCATTCAATTTAAAACACACTTCGTTGAAGGCCAAAGGATTTTATAATTAATTGTTTTTCACAATATCTCTGTCAACTGTCCCTTCCTTGTATTCATATATATTTGAGAACTTCTGAAACTTTATTATAGACATACCACACACCTCCCTCCTCCCCTTCTGAAATCATAGTGATAAATAAAGTTGGGAATGTGCACTTTCCAACAGATAAACTGAAACTAAATCACTTGATGCTTGACAGTTTCGAGGTACAGTAGACTTGGTTGAAGATCCCGTCATGCTTTCTATTTAATTTCTTTTTTTGTCGTTGTAGCCTGCAAAGTTATACAAGCTGAAACACCTCTCAAAGATGGAACTTATATCAGCTGACCCCAGTGGATGTACATTTACGCTGGTAATGGTCTATTCTTTCATTCTATGACAGCTCTTTGTTTTACATAGCGGCTCGGGGGTATAGTGTTTATGTTTATTTGTTTTTAGAAAAATTACCTTCGCTGTGCTGCACGGCAATTGTGCAGGACAGAGGATCTTCTGTGTATGTTCTATACAGTATTCTCAGCTGCAGCACTGAAGCAAAATGAGAAGCAGTCTTATCCTGTTTTGAAGTTTGTTTTTATCTCTCTATGTCATATATTATATAGATGATGAAATTGCATCTTGTAGGGATTTGATAACATCAGAAAACCATACTGTAGCTCCACCTCAGTGGACAATGCGCAATGTTGATGACAGGTTTTATCATTAAGAGAGAAGTATAATCTCAAAAATTCAAAATTTTATAGTAAAATTTATGTTTGGACACAACAAAAATTCTTATCATGGCTATTACTTTTTCTTGTAGGAACCGCATCCTAATGCAAATCTTAAATATATGCAAAGATGTACTGGGTCGCCTTCCTAAGGTTATTGGCAAGATGTTGTGGAGATGGCTCTCTGGGCCAAGGTGTGTGATATTGATGAATGGATATTGTTACAGTTCAGTGTAACATCGTTGTTCACTCTTCATGTATTATGTACTTGGTATGGTTTACATTGCTTTTGAGTTGGCTTCACTTATATTGTCTATGTGGTTATTCCAAAGTTTTGTTAATTTTTGATGAATTTATATTATTAATTTGATTAAGTGTTGAAGTTTTTAATTGAAATCTTATAGTCTTTTCAAACTGACCCATTATAGACCATTAGTTTTTCTTATTACATTTTTCTTTAAACAAATGTGAAATAGGAGAACACACCTGCAGTTGCTGCTCATACAAACCCACAAGATGGTGGTCCTGTTGAATCTGCTGTGACCGAGACAGAATTGAAAGTCAATGTAGAGAAGGAACTTGTTTCCCAGGCAGAAGAAGAAGACATGGAGGCTCTTTTGGGAACGTAAGTGCTATTCCTCTCAAACTTATTTGTTTGGATTGATTTAAAAAAAATGTGGAGGGTTCATTTCAGTGTTGCATGGCACATCTCTTTGTCTCCTCGCTCATAAATATTATATGAATCACTAGCAGGCACTAAATATGATGCTTATACGTGTTTATGAGAAAAATTTCAATGAAACTAGTTATGTGCAACGAATATTTATTGAGTCATTTTCTCTCACATGGAAACTGCACGTTAACCTTCCCACTGATGTTTGTCGTACTAATATCAATGTCTGAATGAGCAGTTATGTCATGGGTATTGGTGAAGCAGAGGCATTTTCTGAAAGATTGAAGAGAGAGCTCCAGGCTCTGGAAGCAGCAAATGTGCATGCCATCTTAGAAAGCGAACCTTTGATAGATGAGGTATAATTGTTCTTAAGTTTAAGGACGTCCTTCTGTTATTGCCATATTGTTTGTTAACCGTTATAAACCAGCCCTTGATTCATGTATTCCATGATATCTCCATTTCTACCTGTTACTGTTTAGGATAGAACAAAGCATTTGCACTGTTACAGCATATATTAATTATTTAAAACAACTTATATTAGGAAGCTTTGTATAAGATCAACCTCTTTATCTAATTTAACCTTCTGCTTGATGCTGATGCTTCTAACTCACATTGAGATTCCAAGCTTTAATTGTATCTCAGCATTGTTATTTTCTTCACCTATTATAATCTGCTTTCTTCCCCAAATTTTGTTTCTCAATTCTAGCTCATTTCAAATTAGGTGGTTGAAATGATTTTTGCCTTGCAGGTGTTGCAGGGGCTTGAAGCAGCAGCACATTGCACGGAAGACATGGATGAATGGTTGTGCATTTTCAATGTGAAATTAAGGCACATGAGGGAGGATATTGAATCAGTAGGGACTTTTACCTTTCATGTTTGGAGTATAATTGCTTAGCACAGATTAATTAGTGGTTGTTATAGAAATGCCTGCAAAATCATTGAGAATACTGCTAATTCTTGTGCATGCTAGATTTTTTTTAGCACAGGAGTAGAAATTAACTTAGAGGGGGCAAAACTTAAAGTTATATAATAAATAATTTTTTAAAATAACACTAAATATAATTATATTCTATATGCTAGGAAAAAAAGACTAAATTAAATTATAATTAGAAAAGTTAATTGTGTGCTAGACTGTACACATGGCATGCAACGTGAAAGGGAATAAGCATATTTTCCTCAGTAAAAATTTATTTGATTTATCAATTGGTTAAGATTCTATAAATTTTTAACTAGTTTCATGCTAAAAAATATTTAAAGTTGTTGATAATCTATATAACAATGATAATATAAAGCAATTTATCCCTTTGTACATATACAAGTATCAAAATGTTCAGGGTGTCCAATGGGCTTCCATCTACCTCTGCTCCAGTAGATTGTTATCACTGCTCTTGCCTTGGTTCAACCTGTGCAGTAACTGAAAAAGGGAAATTATATTAATGATCCTGGTGTAATTAATTCTGTTTCTATATTATAATAATAGGTCACACATTACCGCCACTTTTAAAGATTTAGTTTGTTCATTTAAAACCAAGAGGAATGTGCGTATAAATGATAATTAAAAGCTGAAGGGAAAAATATTAATTTAGGCATGGATGTTTTTACCTATGAAAGTTAGATCATAATTGAAACCTAAGAGGTGGCCTATCTTGCGATGCTACTGGTGTTCCTTTCTGCTTAAATTGAGAATTTTATATGTTACTTCTTCAAGTCTTGTAGCCAATATAATTCTCATAGTTGGTCTCAATTTGTTGTATTGTAGATAGAAACTCGCAATAACAAGTTGGAAATGCAATCAGTAAACAATAAAGCTCTTATTGAGGAACTCGATAAACTTCTTGAGCGGTTGCATGTCCCTTCTGAGGTATACCTTTATTGGTCAAATTAAATGCTTTTTAGAATTTGACAAATATAGTTAGCCTAGTATTTATTGCAATATTTCACTGGGGGCAGCTTGCAGCTTGTCTGACAGGAGGTTCATTTGATGAGGCACGCATGCTTCGGAATATGGAAGCATGTGAGTGGTTGGCAGGTGCCTTGCATAGTCTCGAAGTGCCTGATATAGACCCTGCTTTTGCTAATATGAGAGCTGTATGTTCTCTGCCTTGCTTGTTTGACTTTTGAAAACCATCTGGTAATCTATTTATTCCACATGACAACCTTGTTTTGCTGGCTAGAAAAGGATTGAAAGAAATTCAATTGGTTGGATAGGCACTGTCTGAGAGTTCTACTGTGCATTTGAGCTCAAAAGGCAGATACAGTTTTGTTTGTGGTTGATACTGCATATAGGAACAGAAAGTTATTTGCTTTAATGGTGGTTCCTGCTTGTCCTACAAGTTAACTTGTCGTTGGGCAGAACTTTGACACGGAAAACCTTGTTTTTTGGGCCAAACATGGAAAGCTTGCTGTTTGTTATTAAAGTATTGTGTGTAATTTGATATCCAAGGTGACAATTATGAATTCTATCCATTACCTTTGACTGCTATGATTGTTGGAAAGGCTCCGTATGAGAGTTTTATTGTGAATTTGAGCTTGCAAATAGAGTACTTGTGTTTGTGGCCAATACTCAATACTGCATATATATATATATATAGGCCAGAATATATAAATATATTTTTTTTTTGTCTAAACAAAGCCGTTTGTTTTAACTTTGTTTCTGGCTGTCCATACAGGTTAAAGACAGGCGTGCAGAACTTGAAAAATTAAAATCTATTTTTGTCAGGAGAGCTTCTGAGTTCCTAACAAATTATTTTGCCAGTTTGGTGGATTTCATGATTAATGATAAAAGTTACTTTTCCCAGGTATTTTCTATTCAGGTTCTTAAAAGAATTACAAACTTCAAAAAGCCTCAGAATTCTAAGCACCACTTTGTGGGCTGTGCTTGCTTTAAACAGAGGGGGCAGTTTAAGAGGCCTGACCATGCTGACTTACGGCACAAATGCAGGACATATGTACGCCTTCTGCAACATTTAAAGGTTAAATTATGAAAAACTTGACAATTTCTTTCTGAAGTTTTGTTTTGTGCGCATATAATTGGTGCTTCATCTTTTGGTTTATCCCCAAACTATTCTTATTTTCACTTGCAGAATCTTGATAAAAAATTCTTAGGTCCATTGAGGAAGGCTTATTGCAGCTCTCTTAACACGCTTCTCCGAAGGGAGGTCTGAGATTACAAACTATTGATACCCCACATTAATGTTGTTTGTTCATTAATCTGCTGGTGTTTAAGTTATTTCTATGAATTACTCTATCCCAATAAAAACTGAAGTCACTTTTATATTATTGGGAAAAAGAATAGAGAGAGAGACAGAGTGAACTCACTTTTATATTCAGTTGAGTAATTTATATACTTATTTAAGGTTGGTCAATGATTTCCTGACTATCGTCGGGGAGACAGTATAAGATTGAACTTACTTGGGGTTGGTCAACCATTTCCGATAATTATGCCAGTTCAAATTGTGCAGGTTGTATCTGATTAATAGTTTAATATTTAGTTGTCTTGGCATAAAATATTGGGCTACTCATGAACAGAGTCAATATGGGGAAAGAAATTATACTATTGGCGCTTAAGCTGGAATCTTGCTTACTTGACATTATCATGAATCATATGTAAACTTTTAAGCCTTTCAAATCTGCTTCCACTTGGGGGCCATCAAGTTTTAGTATTATGTTCTTACTTGGTAAGTTGGCATTATATAGGGGTTGCCTTATCTTGACACTGGGCACTTGGTCCTTGAAGGAAACGTGACTCAGACAGAAAAATGAAGTGGCAGGCTTGAAGCTTCGTATACTATTGTTGAGAAACGAGGGAGAGAAGAAGTTAGGAGGAAAAAGGACCATGCAAAATATATTATTGAAAGAATGTTATAATGCGTACATATATGCTGAAACCTCAATGACAATGATCACAAAACTTCCCAAATCCTTTAGTACCTGTTAACAGATATCATTTGCTTTTCATCAGAAGATCATATTATCTTAATTCTAATGTATCAGAGATAATTGTTAATTATTTTCTTAATAATGAGATTTTAAAATGGTTGTTAGCAATTAGCATAGAAAAATGTTTTTTTTTTTTTTTACTTTATAAGGCCGCATACTGTAGACTCAAACTACATCCAACTCTCCCTGGACCCTGCGCCTAGCAGGAGCTTCATGCATCGGGCTGTCCTTTTTTTATTTCATTGCAAATCTTGTTTGAATAGGGATGAGATTGCAGTTATTTTTAACTAACCAGGAGAGATTTTGCAATTACTTGTCTGCCAGCTTCCTCGAGACATTTTGGCCTGGATTATTTAGTAGACCCTTTAGTTTGGTGCTGCTTTATCTGTTTTATGATGACCCCTTCGGATCTTCCTAACTGTAACCTTAGCGACTTTTGTTTGCAATTTTGTATTGACTGAAAGATTTGTGCCAAGCCCACCTTGTTCTGTAAGGTGGTGGATGATGAAAAGAACTAGGTTTTTTTGTTTCCATTGCATGGACCTTGTTTTGAATTAATATATGTTGAATGTTTTATTCAAAAAGAAAAAGAAAGATGTGTGTCATGCCTATTGTTTGAATTCTATGACCCGTCCCTTAATCTACTGATGTTGCATTGAGAAAGTGTGCACGGAGTCATGAGTTTCTAAGTGTGCACGAAGTCATAAGTTTCTTTCTTCCTTCCACAGGCCCGTGAGTTTGCAAATGAACTTCGTGCTAGTACTAAAGCACCTAAAAATCCAACTGTTTGGCTTGAAGGTTCCACAGGTTCTGGTCAGAATGCAAACACTGCTGACACTTCTTCAGTTTCTGAGGCTTATGCAAAGATGCTCACAGTTTTTGTCCCTCTTCTAGTGGATGAGGTGAAATTCTTCCATATTTATTAACTTTTGATGTTGCTTAAATTTTTTAAATTACATAATAAAAATCTTCATGGCTTCAATTGCAGAGCTCTTTTTTTGCTCACTTCATGTGTTTCGAAGCTCCCACACTGGCTCCTCCAGGAGGCACTAATAATGGTAATGAAGATGGATATGATGACGAAGGTGATGAAGCCAATGATGAGGATTTGGGGATTATGATCACTGATGAGAATGATAGCAAATCCGGTGCTTGTTAGTCTGCTTTCCAAAAATAACCTTTCTTCTGGCACTATTAAGTTATCCAGAATTTCACAATTGGCTTAATTTTATAGGTATGAATCCTGCGGAGCTTGCATCTTTGAATGAGTTCCTTCAGGATTTGCTAGATGGAATCCAGGTATGTGTAGAAAATCCTCCGTATTGCTTTCAATGTATTTTTGAGCCTCTGATATTTTTGAGATGTAATGATAAAGCTCTGTGAGGCTTTCTAAAGCAATCCCCCACAATAATATTGTGAATGATTGCTAACAACCTAAGTTGCAAGCAACTTGATCTTCTTGTCAACATCAGCATCCTAAATAGAAAATCCTTGGCAAGAGAATGTGCGAAGTTAAATAATGAGATTCATTAAAGCTAGCTTCCACGTAAAGTGATGTGGATTGTAATCTGCATCCCGGGCTTATGAAGACGAAGGGAAGATTAGTTTTAACCTATCTACTGTTATTTTTTCTTTCTTTGAAGACAGTACATAAAACTGATATCTATTGTTTCTCAGGATTAGACACCCTTCATTGACTTGCAGGATTTGTTATCTTTGTTGATCAAAAGCTCGTACATTTTATTGACACCAAGCTACTCAATGCTTTCAGGAAGACTTTTATGCCGTGGTAGATTGGGCATACAAAATCGATCCTTTGTGCTGCATATCAATGCACGGAATAACAGAGCGCCATCTCTCTGGTCAGAAAGCTGATGCAGCAGGATTTGTATGCCTTGTGCTCGGTGACCTAGAGTCTCGGATATCCATGCAATTCATCCGTGTATGTAATTAGCATTACTAAGAAGTTCATTGTGCAAAATACATTCTGAAGACAAGGTTGCTAACCCATTTGTTTTAATTCGAACTCTTACTGTAGTTTGTAGATGAAGCCTGCCATCAGATTGAAAGACATGAGCGTAATGTTCGCCAAATGGGTGTCTTGCCTTACATTCCCAGGTGAAATGGATCCTCAATCTCTAGTTCTCCCCCTTCCTACTTCTTTTTAAAGAAACGACGAGTTATTTTTTGAAAATGATAGCACAGTTGTACTCTTCAACCAATTAGAGGCTTTAACAGCTTCTTGTAAGCTCTTCATTAAAGACGATCATTCACTATACATTGGTTTCTTTTTAATGCCCACTCTTCTGGGAACCATATTCATTTGATTTTTTTTCCTATTTCTAAAAGGGCGATTCTTTTGCAGCCATAAAGATGGCTTCTCTCACTTTTGGGAATCCAAAAGGGTGCTCAAAAATCTCATGACACTTAATGTTATGGGTGTTAGAGTATTTGAACACTTTATACTCCAAGTAATGGGTTGTGCCTGGTATTTTGAAAAACTGATTTCTCATACTAGGGAATAGCTGGTTCAAATTGTGCCAGTTGTTATGATTGATTTTGTCCATCCTGGCTTTACCATATGGTTCGTATATGGCTTATGTAGTTTTTAATTCCCTATAAGTCAGTTTCATGATTGGCCTTGGATAATTTCTATTTTGATGTTTAAATTCTGGTATTTTTTGGAAAAGAAAAATATTTTCTCGTTCTCAATTTTTCGACAGATATTAAAGCTATAACTGCAATGTCTCATAGTTCTCAGTTTATAAATCATATGATTCACATCTCAATTCTTTTTTTCATGATGGGCATCTATTATTTTCTTACCCACTCTTTTGTAGATTTGCAACCCTTGCGACGCGTATGGAGCAATACATCCAAGGGCAGTCAAGGGATTTGGTTGACCAAGCATACATGAAATTTGTGAGTAATTTTCATCATGAACTTGCGTGTTTTCGAATATATCACAATTTTCCCGAGTTACCTACAATTTCTCTTGGAACATTCTTCTTCTTGTTGTTTTTTTTTTTTTCGGTGAATGTTGGATAAGCCCCACTATTATTCCATTATCAAAACTTCCCATGGGCAAGAAACACCCAAGAGATCATCATACAGTAGAGACATCAACTGATCAGGAGGCTCAAAATCCCTCCTAACGGCAAAATCCAGTGAAAAACTCCTATTAACCAACCAATCTGCGCACTTGTTTCCCTCCCTAAACACATGTTGTATCCTAACCTGAGTAAAAGAAGAAAGTTCTTTACAAATATCCCCCACCAGTACCTTATCAGTAACGCCATCCTCCCAAGCTTCCTTCAACGCATGAACAACAGCTGCAGAATCACCTTCCACCACCAAGAAACTTCACCCCCAACTCTTTCGCCAATCTGACACCTCATGAAACCCCCCATATCTTAGCATTTATGGCAGAACAATCACCAAGCTTCTTTGAAAAACTACCAATCCAACCCCAACCATCATCCCTCACCAAGCCTCCACATCCCGCCATCTTGATACTGCCACGTGCAGCTCCATCGAAGTTGAGTTTATACCACCCAGCAGGAGGGCGAGACCGGCTAATATTCACCACTTTCTTCCTGCCACCAACCATACCCCTACCACTAAGCACAGAATTGACCCCCTCCACATAATGCAGAATGATTCTTGATGGGTCGACAGGGAGCTCAAACCCATCTTCAAACAAAATTTTATTTCTCCAGGTCCATTGCCGCAAACAAGTCACCCCAAAAATTCTGGACCAGTCCTCAGTACCCATCAGATTGCCACCAATCCACTCTGTTAATCCCAATTGAAAGAAACCATCATTAACTTCCAACCTACCCAAACTATGCCGTATCCTAGCAGCCATCTCACAGTCACGAATGGCTTGAATCTTATTTTGAAACATTTCTATGTAAGCGTTTCTTTCAAACAGTTTCCTTTCAAAGAAAAAATATAACAATTAGACTTTTCAATTTTTAGAGTTGCATTCAATGTGGGTTTCTTATATAACAGAGAAGCTGACAGCAAAAAAATTTCATTTTAGATACACATTAATACATGGATTGTCATTTAATATGCTCGAGTAACTAGAGATAATAAATTAATAATGCACGTTAGCCTGCGATGAACTTTCCAGATGAAAGAACTTGAAACCTTTTGACTTCTTCCACATACAGTATGTATCCACTACTATATATGTTATACTGGATGATACACATAATTTGTTTTAAGTTTAACATTTTTATTATTAGTTTTTTATTTGAAATATTTTAAAATGGCCTAAAAACTTAATGAAAATTAAATTGTTTGTTGTTGTTATCTCTGTATTAGTTTCAAAATATTTGTTGAAAATTCAATTATTTTTATATTATTCATTTTTCATGCGTTAATTTATTGAATTCATACATAATCACATGTGTATATATCCTGTATCTATATTCTAAAATTTTACAATTTATTATATCTGAAGTGTCATATTATGTTTCATCCAATACACATACTCGTATTTGTGCATCATAGATAACATTTAAGGCATACACCGGGTTACTTGGGTTCTGGAAATTCTAACTAATATGTACATCAGCCAGAAAGTCAAGAAAGTTCTTTGTGAATCGACTTCTTAAATGAGAGAGATTTCTTTGAGAATCTTTGCCTTGTCTATATGTCTTGGTATTAGTGGTTAAGTTTACCGCTTACCCTTTTTGTCAGCATATGTTGCATACATGCAGATATGTGAGGAGCAGCCTTTAATTGATAGTATTTGAGTCTTTCATCATTTTTTCTTCCTTTCAACAGTCTTGAGCATTTTTTTTCTTTATTAATTTTAAACAAACTATAACTGCAATTTCTATACTGTCATTTTCTGGTGGGATGGTTGCTTTACAGGTTACCATAATGTTTGTGACTTTAGAAAAAATTGCACAAACAGATCCAAAGTATGAAGATATTTTTCTATTAGAGAACTATGCAGCCTTTCAAAATAGGTAGGTTCTTGTCTTGTGTTAAGCTGATATTGCAGAGAAAGACAGGTTCATTTTTTAACTCGCTACTTTTTTGTTAATTTTGCTCAGCTTGTATGACCTCGCTAATGTTGTTCCAACTTTGGCAAAGTTTTACCATCAGGCCAGTGAATCCTATGAACAAGCTTGCACACGCCACATTAGCATGGTTATTTACTATGTAATGCATACTCTGTTTCTCATCCGTTGATCAAGCATGATGTGTTAAACTTGACTGATTATCCTTCTTTTTCCTTGGGAAGCAATTTGAACGTCTTTTTCAGTTTGCTAAAAGGATTGAGGACTTGATGTTCACTATCCCACCTGAAGAGGTGAGTGCTAATTTCTGTGCCAATTTATCTGACTGTTCTTTGTAGATTTGCGTCATTTAGCGTCTCCACTTGTCTAGAAATCTTTTATCAATTATATTGTTTTTATCGTTCATATTACTATTTAATCTATGTAGATACAATTTAAAAGTTTGTCTGCATCTTATTAATGTCAAACTGACGATTATTAAAAAATAAATTTATTCAACAATGGATTTTCAAAGGGTTAATTTATTTAATGATGTAAGATTAAGTTTGACTGACATCAGTGCCAATTGATATGCATACACACACATGGTTCATGTAATGTTGCATCCTTCTTTTAATGGTCACGAACAGCAATATTTTTTCTACTGTGCAATGTTGAAGTTAATTTCCGGGCGCTGTCTTCCTTCTTTGGATTGACCTGACGTAGCATTATCATTTATCGATATTGCCGGGCACTGTCCTCCTTCTTTAGATTGACCTGATGTAGCATTGTCATTTATCGATGATGTTTCTTTTACAAAGGAGGCACAAACCTTGGAAATAGAGAATCGGAAAAGGATACCAAGACTCATTGACACTTGTGTTCACGAGAGTGTCACTTGAGTCATGGCTTTCGGAGCCTTTTTAATCTGTAAGAAAAGCATAGTACATGCGATAATAGGAGCTCAAAAAATTGCCTCTACTAGTGAACGTCTTAGAACTCTTTTCCCCCAGCGATTGTGAGATGAGCGGATAATATTTCGTTCCATGTAAAATTTTGAATATTCAGCAAATACCTGTTGTTCTGCATCAATTTCAGATTCCTTACCAGCTCGGGCTGTCAAAAGCGGATCTTAGGAAGATGTTAAAAGCCAGTTTATCCGGGGTAAGGTGATGCATATTTATTTGGAATCTGTCTTATCGTAAGTATCAAACTTATCTTGGCTATTATGTCTCAGGTTGATAGGTCTTTTGGTGCAATGTATAAGAAATTACAGAAGAACTTGACTTCAGAGGAACTGTTACCTTCCTTGTGGGAGAAATGCAAGGTATGCAGTATGAGCTCATTTGGCCAACCAGATACCACCTGTTTAAGAAAAGCAAGAAAGTGGTAAAAAAACTGCGGTAAATTGATATATTTTAATTGAAGTAATGAGTTGATCAAGAGAATAGTGCATCACTACAACAGATAGGTGCAAACAAAAACCAGTGAAATTTGCAATAGAAGCAGAATCTTTTGCATGCCCAGGTTTTCTAGTGCTTAAAGCATCTATGTTGAACTCTAAATGCATTTGATCCAAGGAGAAAGTGGATGGGGTATAAAGCTGGCACGATCTTCCATGCAAAAACCTGCACAAACTCAATTGGCGGTTAGGTGAACTACATTGTAGCTCCGTGTTGTGCAGGTTTGTGAATGGAAAGATCGTAAAAGCAGTGAATAATAATGATGCTATCTGATTGTGGTTTTTTCCAAAAATTGATATGACAGAAGGAGTTTCTTGATAAGTATGAAAGTTTTGTCCAGCTCGTCGCCAAGACGTACCCTTCGGAGAATATACCATCTTTAGCAGAGATCAGAGACATTTTAATTAGCATTTAAAAATTCATTTTGATGTATTCCTTTACTTTGCTTGATGCCTATAGTCATTCTTTTTTAATCGCCATATGTAATTTGATTTATTTTATTCTATTAAGTGCATTTATTGTGTAGGTTTAATTTTTTGAAAATTTCATTGCAAGTTCTTAACAGTTGGTTCATGATTTCAATGTTTGAATCGGATCGACCGATCGAGTATAAAAATACTAAAATCAATATAAATATCAGAGATTCAAACATACTAGTAATTTTTAATATCCCATGTGATTAAACGGAATTTAAAAATGATTAAATAATTTACTCTAAATCAAAGCTCTGCTTAACTGGGAAAGCAATTGTCTTACTGTCATGCTTAAAAAATTTCTCTCTCTTTTTTTTGGGTGGGGGGGGGGGGAGAACCCTAGAATAGGCTCGATTAAACTACACATACAGGATGGGTCCCAAAGAATTATATCAACAAAAAATAACGACAAATCAATATTAATTCAGAAATCCTGAAATACTACTCTGCCTTGGAGAGATGGGAGGAACGAATGAGTGACATGCCCAAATCCAATCAATGAATTGGGTCCCGTTGGATAACTATCTAACCATATCCTTGTTGTTAGGGAAAAGAAAAGGGAAATTTTTGGTAATTAAAAAGCTGGCCCCATTATAGGTGGAACTCCATTTTTTCGGTTGAATTCATAACTCCCTATGAGACTTGATTATCGAGCAAGTCTGGACAGCAGAAAAATGCAAGCTGAAGATGTCAGTATTGCTGCTGCAAAGCAAGCAAGATCGAACCCCGTGACTACAGGAACGTCCTTCAACTTCTCCAACACTCCGACCTGAAGTATCAGCATCACTGCATGCCCAATTTTCGACTTTGCCTGTCCAATAGATTCTATTCCCATCCATCGTGGAGTTGACTGAAATGAAAAACCCCCACCAGCCGTTCAAACGATCAGTTTTAAAATCGCACGTAACTATAGCTTCTTAATTACAGTCAAAAGTGATAAAAAGAGAGTGCATGTTGCCGCACTTACCTGAAAGTCTGGTCCATAAAGCCATGGCTGTTCTTCAGTCTTGGATCCGACAAACATGACGTACAAACCCACCCCAAACATGAGCATGCCAGTTCCTACCAGGAACATATCTGCCCAAAAACATAGAAACAAAAAGGATGCAATCAGATTCTGTTTTGAGGGTGAAGATGGAGCCCATGCAAAGGCTTAGTCCAGATAAAGACCTACGGCTTCGATTAGTAGTTTGACCACATGGCCTTGATCCGACATGTTTGACCAGATACGAAAATATTGAGCGTAGGACTGGATAACAAGAGCAAAACCCTGCATTTCGGGATGGAGAAAAAGTTTAACATTGCACGCAGATACAGGAAAAGGTAAAAGACTTGCAAAAGGAATAGCTCAATCAATCACCTCAAAGAAACATAATACGGAAGCAAGTAGAGATCCTAACACGGCAAATAATGTCAAAAACCGGCAATCAATGATGGCCTGCAAGTGTCTGAAATTGTCAGCGCCTACGTAGTTAGCTAGAAATGAATGGACGGGCATGCATAACATTACCTTCTGAATAAGCAGCTGGAGCTGTAGATCGGAAGGGCGAGTTTTGAGAGGAGAGGAGGTGGTCAATATAAGAGAGTTCATGAGACGCCCAAAACTCGGCACCAAGGTCGCAGTGAAGGCGGAGAATCCTGACGGAGGAGCTACAGGTGGAGGGTGGGATGTGAGGGATGCCTTCGGATCCGGAGCGGCCTTATTGCTTTGGGATCGTAGAAATGTGGTGAAGGAGGGAGCGTTAGAAGAAGAAGAAGAAGAAAGGTGGATAGGCGGAGACGGCGTGCGGAGCATTCTGGAGATTGCCATTGCAAAGGCGCAAGAGTTGAATTGAAGGAGAAGGTAAATATTGTGCGTTTTATTTGGGGAAAGAAGATTCGGAGCAACTCAGCCTCCGGAGTGCCTTTCGGACACCGGCGGGGACACGAGCTAGCCCTGTTGAACGCCAACGTGGCAACTCCTGGGTCTGACCTCTCAGCCGTGTGGGACCCATACCTTTTACTTTTAAACCGATGGAAGAACCCACTGAACATTTGTCGTTTTGTAATTTGTTGTCCAAGGATAGAAGAGCCCACTTCGCCACGCTCTCATTGTGGATCGCTCATTTCAGAGATCCCGGAATTCGAACAAGGCCGAATCACTTTGACTTCCCACGCAATGCATCTAGAATTCTAGATACAGTACAATTCCATAAAATTATAAAATTTTTCTTTTAACAAAATTATCAATTTGTTATTTTAAAGTTCTCAATTACTTTTTTATAATTGTTGATCGAATTTTTCAGTTGCCAACTAAACGGTATTGATTGACAACTATTTTTTATCGAAATTAATTAACGATTGTTATTCAACAATAATTGATAGTTTCAGCAAAAGATATGGTATTTTAGAGAAATTTTATGAATTTTTTTATACTTAAATCCTTTGCATGAAACTTTAATGCTACGTTTGGATGCATGTAAAATTTGAATTTATATTTGAGCCAAATCTTACCTCAATCTTTTTGTAATTTTAAATATTTTCTAAATCATTATTATTTTAAATTTTAATGAAAAGTTTTTTTCTTTCATTTGCCTTCATTCGTCGATTTCACTACCTTGTAGACTTGAACATCATTGCCTCTGGCTAACATCCATCAAAATCAAACGGCCAACATCAACTGGGACCAAATTGCGGAAGTCAACCAAGACCTAACAAGCGACATTGATAGGGACTAGACAACCGGTGCCAGTTGGGATCGGACGGCCAACTTTGACTAGCATCTCATGGATAACACCAACTAGGACCGAACCATCATCTTTGACTGGGATCATACAGCCAACTTTGACTAGCATCTCACAGATAACACCAACTAAGACCGAACCATCATTTTTGATTGGGATCGGATCTCCCATGCCAACTAGAACCTAACTACCAACACCACCCAAGATTGAATAGCTGGCGATGACCCAAATTGCATGATCGGTGTTGATCAAGACCAAAGGGCCAAAGCTGACCAGGATGGAACCATTGATGATGACTGAGACTTAATGTCTAGCTGTGACCAGGACCAGATGACCGGCTTTAATCAAGACCGAACGATCAGCACAAACCAAGAACAGAGGGCCAAAGCAAATCAAGACAAGATCACCGGTGTCAACCAAGACTAGATCGCTGGCTGCGATCAAGATCGAACCATCGATTGTAACTAGGATCATACCACCAGCATTGACTAGAACTGCATAGTTGGTGCCGACCAATACCTAACCACTATTTATGATCACCATCTTTGATCCATCTGCCTTTGCCATCTAGTGCTAAACACTACTTTAACGAGGAATGGTCTGGTGTTGTCATCTAGGTCCAATCCTCAGCCCTCAGACTACTGTAATCATCTTGTGTTAATTCGTAAGCACTGTTTAGTATCGAGCTACTGATGTCGATTGAGATCGGGCTACTGCTACTAATCAAGACTAGATCTCTGACATCATCTAGGTTCAAACAGTTGGAGTCGATTGAGATTGGACTGCCACCCTTGATTTGGACTGGACCACTGACTTTTGACTAGAACCGAACCATCATCATCGTCCTAATTGCCTTTAAATTCAAATATAAAATTTAAAATTTAAAATTTTATTTAAAATCCAAACAAATAATTTTAATATTATAATTTGAATTTTGGTATATCATATAAACAAAGAATTTAAAATTTATAAATTTTAAATATGAGATTTTAAATTTAAATTTCTAACTCAAACCAACCAATCCAAATCCAACCTAAATGATTCTTCCAAACAAGTCTCTCCCTTTCGCTTCAGGTCCCATCAAAAAGACTCGTGTGCTTTTTGAGTAGTTTTGCTTGTTTCCCCACCAGGGGGGGTCATACCGACCTCCCTGGCATCTTCGTTCGAATCATTTCCATAAAATTTCTTCTAACTCCTGGCCCACCTCATTGTGTTTCTTCTTTTTCTTGGCTCACAATTTCTCGTTTTTCATGTTTCTGATTTGCATTTGGATCCCTGGTGTTGACCACTCAATGCATTTCAATATATGAACGTCCTGGAATCATATTGATTATATCATCAAAAACTTAATCCAATTTTACTATGATGTAAAAGTCCTTTTTATTTATGTTCCCCCCCCCCAAAAAAAAAGTCATTTTATTCATCGTGTATTTTTCTCTGACTATTTGTACGAGGATGAATTTGTTCACCTGTGACATCGGATGATGAAACTACTCTAATAACTCAGAGGTACTAATATTAATTGATTCCATCGTCTTAACGGACAAAGATTACACAATTGGTCCAAATCCTCACCCTACATTCTCTCCCTACACAATATCTGTGATCCATGCACCGCTCACTTAATCCTACAGTTCTTGCTTTGCTACATACCAGGATTAATTAAATGAAACGCATAATTTTGTTGTGAGAGACATTTTGCTGCATTGAAGAAATTCCTTTGAGGATTAATTAATTAAATAAAATGCAATATCTGTCAACAATAACAGTTTCTCAGTGTCGCTTTTGAGGCCACTGTTCTGTGTCTAGAAGGAGATGAGATGGACTCGGTTTCGGTGCTCATCTTAGGATGAGCACCGTGGTGCTCAGCACCAAAACACTGCCGTTTGGCAGTGTTTTTTTTTTTTTCCCTTTTTTTAAACCATAAATTTATTATAATAATAAATAATTATTATAAAACTATTATTTTAATATTTAATAAACTAATAAATATTAAGATGTTAAAATTGAACCTAAATAATTTGAATGAAAATTTTGCTCTGAGCATTGAAAACTGTACTGAAAAATAAAAAATGATCTGAATAATTTAAAATAAGAGTTGAATCTAATAAAATGAGTTAATTTCTTACACTGTAATAAATCAATATTTGAATTTTTATTAAGAGAAGTACTTATATTTAATATCTAACTATGCTTTGAATGATATTATCTCTCATAGATAAATAACTATGCAAAATTAATAAAATAAAAAATTATTTTTATTTATAATTTTAATATTTTCAATACAGTTCTGAACTGTTCAGATTAAAATTTATATATGAACTATTCAAATCATATTTTAATGAGTTAATCTATTCATATTTAATTTTAACATCTTAATATTTATTTGTTTATTAAATATTAAAATAAATAATTTTATAATATTTATTTATTATTATAATAAATTTATAGTTTAAAAAAGCAAAAAAAAAAAACACTGCCAAACGGCAGTGTTTTGGTGCTGAGCACCACGGTGCTCATCTTAAGATGAGCACCGAAACTGATTCCGAGATGAGTGCGGCTGTTTCGCATCGAAGAAGGAGATCAATGTTTCTTTAATCACTGTTCCCAGTGCCTCTCACCAGCCACATCACGAGATTGAGTTTTAGGAGATCGTTGTGACCATTCCGTGTTAGAGAAGATGATGGATGCAGTTTTATAATCACTTGTTTGTCTTGGAACTGTTTGTGTCGGCATCACTCATCTTCATCACAGACAAGAATGAAACGCGCCAAAAGTTAAACTTTTATTTGCCTCAGCAAAGCAGGAACCGTTGGATCAAGTAAATGGTGGGTGGACAGCAGATATCAGGTAAGGAGAGAGGTGTGGAGAGGATGTAGAGAAAGGATCTGGATCCATTAAATTTAAATGACTTCAAGAAGCATAAAACGGCACATTAGGACAACACGACACCAAGCAAGCGTTGGTAGGTCACGCACCCATGGTTTTTTTTATTTCCTTTCCTTTCTTCTTTTAAAATACAAGCTCATGGTGAAACCTTAAAACTGTGTTTAAAAAAAAAAAAAACGAGTTACAAAAATTCCTGCATCCAAGAAGGGGTAGATCATTGAAAATCTTAACACGCGGATTGTCTGTGAGCACACTTGGTTGACGAGTTGACAGGCATAATTATAATTGCTTGTTCAAAAACATGGTCAATAATGACAATATAGTCTCTCGATGATCAGATTCCTAATCTTCCTAATGCATGAGTTTAGAGCCTCAATCAAGTCATGTTGAAATTTGACATTTATCAGGCTCTATATATTATTTATTTTGCATCCGTTTTTTTTAAAAAAAAAATATAATATTTCGTATCAGTTGATATTGATTTAAGATCATGGTTTCTAGACACAGCGAAGGGGAGCAAAATGTGGGCTTGAAGCCCGTGAAGTGGCCCACTGATGGATCTGATTTTCCTGGAAAAAAAAAAAAAACAGTTAAGAGACATGTGCACTACTTTTGCCTTGGCTCTCGTTACTCTAGGCGTTGCAGCAGCTCCTTCACTGAAAATCAAACACACTTTGATAAGACCCGCAATGAAAAAACTTTGTTGTTCTTGCGTTGGAAAGAGGCGGTGCTACGCTGGGTTTAGCCCGTCTGGGCCATTTGATGTGTCTCCTTCTCGTGTTTTTAATAATGTCATGCCTTTTTCTTTTTTTTTTTGAAATTTTTGTCTGAATTTTGGATATAAAATAAAAGATATACTAATATTTTGAATATGTATTTTTTTAATATTTCAAATAAAAATACCATAAAAATGATTTTTTTCAAAAATTTTAAAAATTTCAAGACTCTACCAAGCCTCAAAATATCAACATGTCTCTTATTTTATTTAGAGACTAATGATAAAAAAAATTACAAAAAAAGATATTAAAAAAATTTAGAGAAAAATACATGAGATACCCAAGCTTGTGTTAAGCTCAAGTCATTAAAAACATGAGTTGTGTTTGGGCCTAAAAGGAGGTGTCCAACCTAAAATTATGAAGGGGAAGGAAAAATTGAAATAATAAGCTTAATACTCAAATAAATATAAGGCTCAACTCATTTTTAAAACAAGTTTCGTGACATGCACGTATTTAACATATCCTTTAAGATTTGCAATAATTGGATGTTGGAGACCATTGAGTGAACATGGGGTTGTTATCTAATGTGCCAAGAATCTCACAAGGTTATGCTTAGTGATCACAAATGTTTCGTATATAGGCTTTAGATTCTTTGGGGGCAACAATATCAAGCGTACGATTATAAAAGAGGCTCAACTAATGCAATTAAGAGATAGATAAGAATAGATGAAATACACACTGTTTGAATCAAAATAGTTTCAAACTTATTTTTTGAATTCATTTTGCCTTGTATTCAATAATTAGACTTAGGTTTTTAATATACAAGTTGTAATTGATGCAACTTTGTACATTAGCTTTCAGTAATCAAAAATACCATTTACACCAATCTTTTTACATCTTCACATCCAGGTGAATTAATGTAAGAGAGCTTGGGGACCTTGCATTTATCCTTGAAATTATGTGTCTCTCACACACCTGGCCTTTGTCATTCAGACACAACATTCAATTTGTGAAGAATAATAATTCGTGGCACGTCTAATGGGACAAATGTGACAAAGATGCCCAGAACATCCAAAGAAAAAAAGATTGATGAGAAGTGTGATGGTTTTCACAAACTAAGAGGAGGCTCTAAACACATAAGGTTAGAGGAATCATTAGCGCACAACACTGGGATAAGTACACATCGTGGGCACATGGTGCCAATGACAACAAGTAGTTGTAATGCAAGCCTTAGCTCAAGGGCAGGTAACGAGAATATAAATCCTCTGGCTGTATCCAACAAGCTTGTTGTGGAAGAACTACATTGAATTCGAGATCATATGGATAAACAGCCAAAGAAAAGCCAAAAATTCTATGCACTCTCTCTCAAAGAATCAGAATGTAAAGAAATTGACAAGTGATGATACAATTCATTTTATCATAATAACAACATTTGGGATGAAACTAATTAAAAATAATGGATAAATAACAGATAGTATAGCAATAAACACCTTAATGTAGGGTAATGAATAACATTATATAAAAAAATAAATAAATTATATTATCATAATGACAACACTTGAAATGAAACTAACTAAAAGTAATGGACAAACAATAGGCAATGAATGCGTTAGCATAGGGTAATGAATAATAGTACGTAAGAAAATGAATAACTTGTGTTAGCATAATGATAATACTTGAAAAGAAATCATCTAAAAGTAACGGACAAACAATAAATGATAGAGGAATGAATAATTTAATGTAAGATAATGAATAATAACATGTAGAAAAAGGAACAACTCATATTAATAAACTATCTTTCAATAGGAACATTTAGGTAAATTTTTTAAGCATTTTAATTTTACTTCAATGCCCTTAGACTAAAGCGAAATTTTAGAGTTTACCGGCCTCTTTGTTTAATTAAGTCTAGTTAAGAGGTCCTAAATGAAAATTTTCCAATTTTCTATTATAAAAAAATTACAACTTTCAAACATTAATTATATTTTCCTCAAATTATCCCTTATAAGTCAACAATATCATTAAATTAGAGAAAAAAATTAATCATAAATGCATTTTAGTCTAAATATTGTAATTTTAAATATAATCATTAGGATCAATTTCAGACCGCATCAATTTGTCGAAATTTTTTATATTAAAAAACGGATGAAGTGCTAACATTAATATCCTGGCACGCACCATAATAGGTTTCGTTGAAATTGGAATCACGGAAAACGGGCCTTTTGGTCAAAGTCACCGCCAGTCAAGGATCTTGAATCCACGTTTTGGTACCCTCGCATTCCCTCCCTCCTCACAAAACGTTTTTGGTAAGATGGAGAATACTAATATTCGCTTTATCAAAAAAAAAAAGAATACTAATATTCGACCAAAAAAAATAAAAAATAAAAAAATAATAAGACTAGTTAAATATAGTTTGAAATTTTAATCTCTAAACGAGAAAGTATAAATTTTAAAAAACATTCGTTATTTAACAAGGAAGAGAAAGAAAAAGAAATATACTGTTTAAAGAGTAAAATAACAACAAATAATTTTAAAATAAATTTTACAAAAAATTATTATTTTTATCAAAACATTTTATATTATATAACATCAAATCACTCTTAAAAAAATATCCTATAAATTGGGGAGGACGAACTGAATAAGTAATAGTCAATAGCTATTTTTGCTTGGACTGCCTTCGATACAGCGTCATTCATGAATCATGAGAATTCCTCTTTTGGCAATTAAATGGGTGGTTTCCTAGAAGCTTCGTCTTCTTATTTTACTAGAGATTTAGATTGGCCGACCGTGTGAAGTGTAGGAGGGATAGTTATCACCACTTAAAAAGTTTGCTGAAATGAGTGATAAAAACTCTCATTAGTAAGTAATTAAGAGATCAAATCCTAATTTTTATATATGTAACAACTCGATTGAGAGAAGTTTGCCCTTTATCCTTTGTACCTTAAGGAAGATAATCTTTACTGCCTTACTGCCAGCGGACCACTTCTTTTGCTATTTAAGGCTTTCTTTACTTTCTTTTATGTTAGCAATATTCTTTGCTGAGAATTATAAGATATATTCTTGTATTTTGTAAGAATGATAATGAGTTTTTTTAAAGGTGAAAATATATTTTTAATCATCTAACTTTATATAAGGTTTAAATTTGGTTCCTTAATTTTATAAAGTATATTTTTAGTCCTTTAACTCTAACATTAATATTGTTAATTTTAAATAATTATTTTTTATGTCAATCATTATTATTTAAAAAATAAACTCAATGAGTCAACATTTGATAATATTTTTTAAATTTTTAAAATTTCAATATAATTTTTTGTGATAAAAATAATTTTATTGGGCTTAAAAAATTTAAAATACACTTTATAAAATTTAAAAATTTAAAAATTAAATCTTGTGTAGAATTAAAAATCAAAATATACTTTAATATTTAAAAATATATTTTTAATAAACATTTGAAAGTAATAACAATTTTATATTTTATTTTACTTGAGTTGCTCAATTGAATAAAAAAGGGCATGGAAAAAGTAAGCAATTTTTAACAATGTTAGCCGTTCTTTTGCTTGGGCCAAATTTAAATGTTTTGTTGAGAGGTGGAAATGAAATTAAAATACCTTTTAATTTAAACAATGAGAAAAAATTTTAAATAAAATTTGTTTCAATTTATATGTCTTTTTAGAATGATAAAAAAAAACCCAAAATATGCAAATGTAAATAAAATAACGGTAAACTTGATAATTATTATTTATGCCTAGAAACTTGTCTAGCATCTTGATTTTTTATGAAATGAAAAATTTTCCCTCATTGATTGTTTTTAGAAATAATTAATTAAATTGTGTCATTGATTAAAATAGAATAAAAAATAATCATTTTTATGTAAATTTTTTTTATAGATGAATTAAAAAATAACTATTTTTTTAAATCACTACTTTATTTGTGAGAATGATTACTTGGTTTTCTGGCTTGTTTGTTGTTTACAGGTTTTTTTTTTTTGTTAGAATTAGTGCGTGTAATAAGATTTTCATGCCAATAAAAAAATTGGGGAATTCATATCCGTTAACGTGGATGTATCATGCATAGGAAACGGATTCCAAATCCAGTTTTCAAGGTAGAAAATAATGGAGAAGGAAGCGATGATAACTTCAAGGTAGAAAATAAGAAAGGATTTCTGCCACGTAGTATTAATCTCGCCCCTGCTTTAGTGCCTTCAGGCGACGCCATCAGTCATATCATATCCACAACCATTCATATTTTTACCATCTATTTCCATTTTATTATTAATTTTATTATTATCTTCTTATTCCTTGTACATATCTGTTACGTATTTATCATTTCATATATAATTTTCACTATTAATTATTTTGTTACCATTTTAAAAATTAATTACTTATCACAAATTTATTAGTCTCATTAACTATAAACTATTTCCATTATTTCGGAATCGTATAAATAATGCATTTATTATTTTCCATTTATTTTTTAATACCGCTTACTAATAGTTCACAATGAAAGGATTTCATATTTTCCCCAAAATATATTACATTAATGTTCAATAATTCCGGACGCATATTAATCGTGAATTTATTTTTGGACTGAAATCTTGAATTTATTTTATATGTATATATATATATATATATTCACATCTCTTATCATGAGAAATCCGGTCAATGACTTGCTGTACCACACTATACATGCTTTGTCCAATAAAATCATGTTATGTTAGGAGAGAATTTTAAATAGATTAGAATATACCATATCATTTATAATTTGTCTAGTAAAAATATAACATTCAAATAATATTACATATAAATTAATTCTAACATTAATGACATAAAGAGAGAAAAGATAAAAAATTAAATTTGCATTCCATTAAAGAATAAAATTAATTAAAAAATGTAACATTAGATTTTATTCGAGCATTCTAATTTGACAGTTTACAAATGACATAGCACACTCAATCTAACTAAGAATTTATCGCCATCAAAATTTCTTGCATGAACTCAGTACATCACATAATTTATGCTCTATTCAATAAAAACATGATATTTAGGTAATTGTAAATATAAATTAATCATGTCATTAATGACAGCAGAAAGATAAAAGGCAATAAATTAAATAGGTTTTCTATTCTAAAAGCAAAATTATTAAAAATAATGACACTAAAATTTATTTAATTGAATTGAATTGATATAATTTTATTGGATGGAGCATGGATGATATAGTGCACCAAACACATACAAAAATTTCTCATGAACTAGTGCAACCTGACACATTTTATTAGATAAAGTATAAATGACATGGTGTATCAAACTTTATATCGATACTAGGAAGTTGTCATCGTTAGTCTTGTCTTGGTGAAAGTCGACAGGTTGTCATTGTTGGTTTGGTTCTGGTGAAAGTCAGCATTTAGTTCGAGTTGTTGCCGTCAGTCCCATCTCAATGAAAGTCGATTGTCTGGTTTCAATTATTGTCAAGGTACGATTCCAATAAAAGTCAACTTGGTCAAAGTCGAGGCTTGCCTAAGTTATCATCAATGGTCTAATTCTTGTAGAAGTCAACAATTCGGTTTGGGTTGGTGCCGACAATCCAGTCTTGATGGATGTCGGTCGTTTGGTCTGGATTGTTGCTTGAACTTCAATCCCTACTCACATGGGCGATCAGGTCCCAATGAAAGTCAACCATTTAATCCCAATTGGCATCGGCGGTGCAATCTTGGTCAAATGGTCTTGTCCCATTAAGGCTAGCGACTTGGTTTTGTGAACTATCAGCTTCGGCTGTCCAATCTAATTACCATTACTAGGTAGATCAAATCTTCATGGATTTAGGTCAAATTACGAAAGAGATTAAGTTGTGATTTAAAATAATAAAGGTTTAGAAATAATTTAAAATTACAAAAAGATTGAGGTAAAACTTAAATTTAAATTTAGGTCAAATTTAAATTCATACATTTTTAATTACATAAATAATAAATTTGACTCAAATCTAAATTTATATATATCTAAACATAGCATAAATTATTTTGTGTATTTTAAGGTGTAACTAATAATAAGGCCTTTTCACTTTTAATTAGAGGTGTAATTAATAAAGTTTTTTTTTAACTCAGACGCTCTATTTAACAATAGTCTTTTCATTTGAGACAAGATTTTATACACTAATAAAACTTTACAATAACATTTTACAAACTTATTTTTTCAAAACAATAATGTAAACTTTTAAATTTTCTTTTATTTAATATATTTTTAAATCTACATATTTAATCATTATATTATAATCTTTCAATTCTATACTATCTAAAAGGGTAACATTGAATACTCAAAATTAATGAAAAATTATTTTTATTAAATTATTTTATATTTTAAAATAATAAAATACTTTTAAAATGTTTTTATAACTTGGGACAAAATTAGTAAGAAAACATAAAAAAAATTGTGCAATCATCATCAATCATGATCAATCATCAATCAATCAACCAATTATCAATCATCAACTACATTCTACAAATTTTGTAAAAAGCATTGGTAAAAAAAAAAAAATCGTTATATCTCGTTAGTTAATGCAGTTTGAGTATTTTTTTAATATACCTCTCTCATTGGTTAATTCCATTTTAATCGGTACTCCCAGCATCCGTGTGTGAACGTGTTCAATTGGCCCTACTTGCCCGCAGTTTCGAATCTCGAAAGAAAATTGAGAAATTCACGGGAATATTACCTGCGAACTCCTTCCCCCCTTAATCGCTGCTGTCTCATGCTATTTCCGATGTGTTTCATTTGCTCCCTTCTCTAGAGACCGTTCCGTTTGGTCCTGAACGCAGTCAGTTTGCATTCATTCGCTTCCTTTCACGCTGTGGGTTTTGCTGATGCATTCTTTGGCTTCTTCTTCAACTACTTCATTATTTTTTCCCTTGCAGCTTTCAACTGAGATTTCGTTCAGAGCGCTATGCTTTGTTGAATGGAGTATTCCTTTGTCTTGAATCCGGTCAACAGGTTCTTTCCATCTATTCTTCCTCCCATTTTTACACTTTCTTTATTCTCAAAAAGTTTTCCATTATTTGTTTTCTGTTATGGGATCCAAGCCAACTAATTTATTAGTTTTTACTTCCAAGCAGTTCTTCCCTTCGCTCTTCACCGTTTGCAGTTCCAACTCTTTTTCCACCGTTTCCTATCTCACAAAAGGTTAGACGCATACTTCCTTACGTTCCTGATTATAAATGGAATCATTATTTTCTTCTTCTTTCTCTGTTAATCCTCTGAGATCGTTCAGAGGAGTAACAAGCTTGCAGGTCCTCTTCATCCACTCTATTTATTAGTATATTTTAAATGCCATTAGTTACTTTAAGACAGTACCTGCAGAGCCATCTATCATATTGCATTTTTGAGCAGTCAGAATTGGGGAAAATCTTAAGAACTTACAAAGTTTTAAGTTTTTTCCTACTATAATTCTGATTAATCTGGGATGCACTTTTCCAGGCTTCCTCTGCCTCTGATACGAGTATAATATATTTTTGTTTCCATACTAGAGTCAAGTGCATCCTCTAAATTTACTGCATTGGATTCAAAAGGACATATTTGGACTATGGCGGCTGGAGAAGGTGCAAGTGTTAGTCAAGTTGATATTGTAATTTGTAAGTTACCAAGTTTATGGACTTATTCCAAGGTTAATGGAAGGTTAGCAGGTATTTTGATGACTGAATTTACCTTTTCTTTTTCTAGGTTTAAGATTATTCATGTTAATCATGTTCATTTGATCACATTTGATGTCTCATTCCTGATGCGTTGCTTATGCTTCAATTTTCAAGGAAGTTTCCAAATTATGCTAAGCATGAGGATTGAGCAACCATTTTGGTTCTTTATTTGAAGGAAGTGCAATGATATTACATTTTGTATTCCTATTCCAACTATTAGTTGGGGATTCTCCATCGAATTCTCAGTTTGCATGAATATGGAATTGCAGCTGTAGTTAGGGATTCTATTAGTAGCCTTTCAGAGGCTATTGGAAGTACCAACTTTGGAGCATATTTTGAAACCCCTTGTGGTCGTCTCTTGGTATAAAATAAATATATAATTGCTGGATGAATTGATTAGTTCTTCGTTTTTGTTTTAAATAATGGTGAATGCATGTGATGATTACTATTAATTTTGACAGATTAAACCCAATATACGGAAATGATTTCGCACGAGTTCAGACATATGGGTTGATTGGGCTGGTGCATTGAAACACCAGAAAGTAAAAATGCATGGTATCTTGGTTAAAAAAAAAGGAGGAGGAGGAAAAGATAGTTATATTGTTATTCTTCTCTCCTGATGGATTGGAATGAAGTTCTTGATAATTTATTATGATTTTTTTGGTTCAAGCTTGATTGAAGGTTGTTTTTTCCTGCATTATCAGTTTTCATGTTCTTATTGTTCTCCTTCGTCCATTCTTCTCAGCACTTAGAAGACCAAGGAGTGTGGTGTACATTTTACTCTGATATCTTACTTTGTGTTACGTTTGACAAGCTACTCAATACTTAATTCTATTAGTTATCAACTGAGTGAAAATCTTTGCATCAGCAGCACATGAGGGACTCTAAAAATCAGTGAGAAATAGGAGATGAAAGATTTGTTGGAGTAAACATGTGATGCAGAACAGAAGAGGGTTGTTTTTGGGGGAGGATAGAGGTGAAGGGGGAATAAATTCCGTAGGCTTCTGGTAGATGGTATCTCAATGTCATTAAAAGCTTACTTTTTTTATTTTTGATATGGAAGTTCATTTTGGTTCCTTTGATGTTTGGTTTCTCAATGTTGGTGGATTCCCAAGCTCCAAAAATTTATGCATTGGAGGAGAGGGGAAGGGATGAAAGAGACTTCAAGGGAGGGGAGGTTTAAATTACTTTTGAATTTTATTTTTTTATATTTAAAATTTATGAATATGTTCCACAAGTAATAATTAAATATTATTTAAAAGCAACAAATTACTCCTTCCAGTTTTTATTAAAAGACATCTATAATCACTTTACTGTTCAAGGGGAGGTGATTAAACTATTAACTTTATTTAAAAATAAAATAAAGTTATAATTTTACCCTAATTTAAATGAAAAGTTAAATCATTATAAATGATGATGATGATGATGATGATGATTTAGTTATTTAGATTTTATGATATTTTCATGAATCTCTATTTATAAAATATAACTTATTATTTAGTTATTTTAAAATTGCATAATTTCTTCATGGACTTCGCATTGTTGTGATATCATCATCTCTCATTTGTTGTATCAAATTATTTTCCAAAACTATTTAACGTAGCTTAGCAAAATAATCAAACATTACATGAAATATTTCTTTCTTATCGTAGCATGAGCCATGAGCAAAAAATCTATTATTCTTCAAGAGAACGTGTTCAACTTCGTTAAAGAAATTAACGTTCATTTGTTTTTTAACCTTAGAATTGAATATATATATATATATATATATATATATATTTTCATTTTGTCTTACAAGACAACATTATTATTTGTAATTTGATTCCTAACGTGGAGATTAGTAAGCGATTGGTAAACACCCGCGAACAACGGTTTAAAAACCTGGAGAAAATAAAACTATCGGATTCAATGGAAAAATGAAATCATCAGACAATAGATATCATCACCTTGCAGAAAATGGGTAAAAAAATTAAAGCTTCAACAGGTCGAGCACGAATGACGATAGAGCGGATGAAGAAGAGAAACGTTTGAGTTAATTCCTGAAAATTTGTCAATGAAAAGATTTTTTAAGCCAAAAAGAATTATTTCCTAATTTCATGTTAAATAAACATTTTAAAGACAGCCATCGTTCCATTACAGGAATATGCAATCAATATGTTATATGTCTTATAATAATAATTATTATATTCAGATTAACAATTTATATAGATTAATTCTCTCACATGAGCGTTATAAAACACATAATTATGTAAAATTTTGATGAAAGGATTTGTGTGATAATTTTTCTGGAAAATACACTTTAAACAAGAAATTGAAATAAAAAATATAATTAATTATGTTGAATATATTATGAATACCACAAAAGACATGATTCACATTTCACGCATTAATTTTCTTTTTAAAATATAATCTCAATGTTCATGAGTTTATTTAACAAATGAACATTTATATTTTTGTAGAAATATTCTAAATGTTGATGTTTAAAATACTTTAGTCAATTATCTCATGTATAATCTGTGAAGCGTACGGGAGCCAGTCTAATTTTAAATATAAATAATTAACTCATTTGCAGTGTAATTAGATTAAAAATCTTATAATATCAAAAGAGAAGAAGGGTAGTAAATGATTTGGCACTTCGCATGAATATGGTGAAATATGGAGTGGAGAAACTGAGGTTTCTTTTTTGTTTGCTTGAATTAGAGGAGCAAGCACTAAATGGCCTGAGAGGATGAGTGGGATCAAAGGTGCGTTTGGATTTCAGTTGGGTATAATAGATTATAAAAATAATTGATTAAGTGGTAGATTTTAATCATAATTGATTATGTTATAACGCAATCTGTTTGGATATTATTTTTCTAAAATTAATTTTAACAGAATTAAAGATGTTTGGATAATTTAATTAGAATCAATTTTAGTTATATAAATTACTATATAATTTAATTTTTAAATACCAAATATCAATTTTTTGAAGATGCAAAGTTCAAATTTTATTAAGAAAAAAAGGAGAAAAGAAGAGAATTTGGTTTTATTTTTATTAAATTATGTGCATTTTTTGTAATTTTTGCTTGGGCCTGTCTTTGTAATTTTTCCCAATATTTTGGACAAGCTTCTCAAGCTCTGGTTCTCAGCTTCCGAAAATAATCGATTTTTGGCCTGAAAATCGATTCTCCAAAAAAATGGGTGTTTGGATAATTTTTTGGAGAATCGATTTTTTGAGCCAAAAATCGATTATATTTACTATCCAAACACACTGCAAATCTGCAACTTTACAATGTCAGAGAAACCGCATAGTTTCAAAAGGATCGAGGGACCCAAGAAGAAAGAGAAGCCAGGCATCGGGCTGGGGGGGGGGTGAAGGGCAAAACAGTGATGCGAAAATTTCCACGGATCAGAGAGTGTTTGAGTATTTAAAGCAGGTAAACGAGAGCGATGGTGCCCTCTCTCAGGCTCTCACCGTGCCATCGCCTCCATAAGCACCACTTTCCTCTGCTCCACTATCATCCTTCCCTGCGATTCATTTCTCATCCTCCGCACTGATGGCCTCCTCTCCCCTGTCCTCCCCTTTTCTGCACCTTCAGTCTCCTCCCGCCTACAAATCCCCCCGTCGCTCCCCTCCCTCTTCCTTCTTCATTCGTCCCGTCCGAGCCTCCCTCTCCGACACACCCTCCGTCTCCGTTCCCCCGGTGTCAGTGTCTCACGACCGCCCTAAGCTTCCTCTTCGCCAAATCCCCGGAGACTATGGTATCCCCATCATTGGTCCCTACAAGGACCGACTCGACTATTTCTACAACCAAGGTCGTGACGAATACTTCAAATCAAGAATCCACAAGTATCAGTCAACGGTGTTCCGCGCCAATATGCCCCCTGGGCCTCTGATCTCTCCTGACCCCCGAGTCGTCGTCTTGCTCGACGGCAAGAGTTTCCCTGTCCTCTTTGATGTCACCCAGGTCGACAAGAAAGATCTTTTCACCGGCACTTACATGCCTTCCACCGAACTCACCGGCGGCTACCGAGTTCTCTCCTATCTCGACCCCTCCGAGCCCAAACACGGTCCGCTCAAGCGCCTTATGTTCTTCCTCCTCAAGTCTCGTCGCGATCATGTCATCCCCGAGTTCCATTCCTGCTACACTGGCCTCTTCGAGAACTTAGAAAGCGAGCTCGCCGCCCGAGGGAAAGCAAATTTCGTAGACGCCCACGATCAAGCCGCCTTTGACTTTCTGGCTCGCGCTCTTTATGGGTCCAGCCCCGCTGACACCAAACTTGGATCGGACGGTCCGAAGCTCGTTCAGAAATGGGTGCTGTTCCAACTCAGTCCTATTCTGATTCTGGGCCTTCCCAAACTCATCGAAGACTCTATATTCCACAGCTTCCGTCTTCCCCCGTTCTTGGTGAAATCCGATTACCAGAGGCTGTACGATTTCTTCCACGACTCCTCCGGGTTCGTGCTGGACGAAGCAGAGCGGCTGGGAGTGTCGAGAGATGAAGCCTGCCACAACCTCCTATTCGCCACGTGCTTCAATTCCTTCGGAGGAATGAAGCTTTTCTTCCCGAACGTAATGAAGTGGATCGGAAGAGCAGGGGTGAAACTGCACACGGAATTAGCGGAGGAGATCAGATCGGCGGTGAGATCCGAGGGCGGACAGGTGACGATGGAAGCGATGGAACGGATGCCATTGATGAAATCGGTGGTGTACGAAGCGTTCCGGATAGAGCCGCCGGTGCCGTTACAATACGGGAGGGCAAAGCGAGACTTGGTGATAGAGAACCACGAGAACAGGTTCGAGGTGAAAGAAGGGGAGCTATTATTTGGGTATCAGCCATTCGCGACCAAGGATCCCAAAATATTCGAGAGAGCAGAAGAGTTCGTGGGGGATAGGTTTGTTGGGGAGGGTGAGAGATTGCTGAAGCACGTGCTGTGGTTCGAACGGACCGGAGACGGAGTCTCCGACGGTGGAGAACAAGCAGTGCGCGGGGAAGGATTTTGTAACGTTGGTGACGAGATTGCTGGTGGTGGAGCTGTTCCTCCGGTACGATTCATTCGAGATCCAAGCCGGAACGTCGCCTTTGGGTTCCTCCATAACCGTCACATCTCTCAAAAGAGCTAGCTTTTAGACGGAGCCTCGCCGAGCTCACAAATTCTCCACTCCCTTCTACTGCCATCTTCAACGTGCATTGTATTAGTCGCCCTTTGTTTTTGTACGTATTTCACCGGGTTTGAGTAAATATAGATCTAATTTAATGTGATTTTTTTGTTCTAAAGAAGAGATTATAATGAATTAAATTCATCTCCTTCTCTCAATTTATTTAATGCATTTATCTTCTGAATTAAAGAAATTCTAAATGCACCAAAGAATCTCATGTAGTTCCTAAAATAAAAACAATTGACGCTGTTCAGTGCTGACTGGGCAAAATAATGAGTAGCGTACACAGGTAACACAGCAGGGCAAAAACGAGGGTCATACGAGGCAACGGTCTAGTTTGATTTTCCGTGGCTTAGATTTCATGGGCGTGCGAGAGATTTTAAAGATCTCACCAATATGAAAACTAATCTGACTTCAAACGATTGATGATTAGGAGTAAGTAACTTAGGATCTCTTACTGCAATTCTTCTATAAATTATATGGATAAAAATATAATTGAAAATAAATTAAGAAAATCGAATTAAAAAAACTTTAATCGGGAATAAATGCATGAAATGGGAACTAAGATGAGCACTTGTCCCAGCTATGGGGCTAAATGTTGGGTCTGAAAATTGTGTTGAGTGATTATTGATGCTTCTTGAGAGGGTGGGTCTCATTTATTTACAGGCAACTTTTGGTTTGCTCCATAATGTTCTCTCTCCTTGCTTTAAAAAGAACGGATAATGACAAATAGGTTTTAAAAGCATTAATTAATTTAAATTAAATTTTAAATATTAAATTTTAAAAATTTGTGACTTAATCTCTCAATTTTATAACTGTATTATAATAAATTTATAACTTATTTTTAAAATTTTAACATGATTGAAGAATAAAAAAATTATTTTTTTATTAAAATTTAAAATACAAGTTGCAAATTCATCATAATAAAATTATAAAATTAAGAAATTAAATTATAAATTATTAAAATTTGATATTTGAGATTCAATCTGAATTAATTGATCATTTTTCATGTCATAAACAAAGCAAATTATCCACTCCAGCCCTGTTCCTCATTCTTACATTTTGAATATCGTGAGTGGGTTACAGAGGTAATGGCACTGACTTGGTCCTTTTTTAGAATATTCATAATTATTATTGTACACAATATTTTCAAAGCATTTTAATTTGAGCTGCGTTTGAATATTAAAAATTACAATTTCGGTTATGTTTTTTAAATCAGACGTTGACGACTTATTAATTGCTTAGAAAACGGGCTTTTGTTATGAGCATTTTTCCTTCTCGAGCGCTTGGCAAATGCATAGAAAATTTTTTGGCTAATGGTGCTTCAATGGTTGAGTGGGATTGAATATGTGGTCACTTTCGATAAAAAGTGTGCGATAACTGATGATATAGCTGTTGGCAAAAGATGTTTTTTTATTTTGTTGGGCCAGTGGGCAAAAGATGGTTCATGTTCCTCACTCACATCACATGTTAATTGTTGTTATCATACTCTTATTTCATAATGTATGTTTTATAAAATTATTATACAATAAACAATAATAACAAGAAGTCTTGTATCATTAAATGGAGCCAGCTATATGCATTTCACAATTCTATTATGTTCTATTATTAATCAAGTTCTTAAAAATATTGTTAATCAAGTTTTATAAAATTATTATATACTCCATTTGGTCCAAAGTTTAAATATTTTCTTTTCGTTAATTTTGATTCAAAATATAAGTAACATAATATACGTAATTTTTTTTTTCATTTCACCCCTTGTATAGATCCTTGTGTAAATGTTAGGTCTATGCAAAAGTCCTTCACTCTATTGCGGTTCAAATCAACTCGAGACAAACTTGATCATATCCGGTCTAAATAAAAATTAGTCTTTTAAGACCAAAATGATCAAATTCTTTCTTCAAGTTAGACTGGATAAGAGACTGAACATCTAGACTACTTAGTCCAGTCCGATCTTATAAATTTATTTAATATAATTATAATTAATTTATTAATTATTATTACAATAAGTTAATTTATAATAATAATTAGTATTTTTTTATGTTTTATACTTGCGAACTCAAAAATATTAAGCAAAATTCTAATATTAACTAACCTCAATCTTCTTCTTTTATTGGTGAAATTTATTGTTAACTTAGTTTAATAAACTTTAGACATATTGAAGGTTGTTTAATGTTGTTAAAAGGTTATTTAATTTAAATAATTTGTGTTATAACTGAAGATACTTTTTATAGTTATTGGAGATTGTTGTGAATTTATAATTGTTATTGTTGTGGTAACTTTTATATGACTATAAGTAATTTTATTATGTTAATTGAGTTTATTATATTAGAATAAATTGCTATCTCGCATGGATAAAAAAGAAAAAAAATATGGGATGTCTGACAAGATCGAAACCAGTCTCCTAATCTTACTGAACTCGTCGGATCTTGTTCAATTTCAAATTATACTAGGATTAGACTAAATTATGAATTGTTTAACTCAATCCTTTTTATAAAAAAAACCAAACTATAAGTTAGGCTGAAGATTCATTGGGTCAATCCTTTTTATAGTCCTAATAAATGTATCTCTTACTGTATTGGTAATTGACACTAAGAGTAAAAAAAAAATAATATAAATTTTTATAGGAATAAAAACTTTATTGGTATACAATTTTTTTTTTTAAAAAACTACTTATGTTTTAGATTAGAGGGGGTATATACACACACACAAAGATTTAGATTAGTAACTATAAGGATTAAAATGAAAAAAAAATTACATGTATTAAATTGCTTATACTTTGAACCAAAATTAATTGAAAAAAAATGTTTATATTTTAAATAGAAAAGAGTGTGTGTGTGTATATATATATATATATATATATATTAAGAAATACAACAAAGACGTAAATTTATAGATCATAGACTATATTATCAAAGTTATCCTAAATTCTCTCGATATAGCAGCCCAAACTAGCACTCACGGTATCGTTTTATATATATATATATATATATATATATATAAAACTCTGAATTGTTAATGATTTTTTGATTAAAAAATTTAATTGTTAATGATTCAGTATTCAGTGTTCACTGTTCACCATGCTAATGCGTTGAATATTAGTAAAATATCAATCAAGGAAAGCGGAAAGAAATTTATATCAATCAATAATTATTTATTATCAAAATTTAAATAAATACTTATTAATTTAAATAATTTTTTATTAATAAATATTTATTCAGATTTTAATAATAACTGAATTAATAATAATTTATTTAAAATTTTTTCTATTTATATTTTAATAACAATTAATTTTTAATTAATTTAATTTTTCTTTGATGATCCTTCATCGCTATTTTTCATTGAATATTTGAATCCCAAATTCATCCATGTTCGGGTCTCAGGCGAAACCTTTTCCTCTCCCTTGCCCCAGTAGCTTCCCTCTCTCCTCTCTAAAATAGCAAACTTTTATGAGATATTTTGTAAAAAATCTTATCTGATTTAACATATAAAGTATTTAATAAATTTTATATTTATTTTTTTAACTATAACCCTATTTTGTTTATCACTCTTTTTTAAAAAAAATCAAAGTTTTTTATATATAGTATTTAATAAAGGTATAAATAGAAACATTTTTCAAGGTATAAATGGAAACATTTTAAAAAATTTAAAATTTCAATGAATATTATTTATAAATTTTAAATTAATTAACTATCACTCATATAATATGGTAAGAAGAAAGTATGTATTAAGTTTACACATGTCTTTTTTTTTAAAAAATACCTAGTATTTCGCTCATTAAATATAATCATAGAAAGAAAAAGGAAATAGCTAGTTCTCAGTCCACAAGTTCACTGTCGCTCTTGAGGATAAAGCATATGCCCCATCCAGTTTTATTTATAAGATATTTTTTAAAAATAATTTTTAATTTAAAATATAAGATACCTTATAATAATTAAATATTTTTTAATTTTATTTTTTTGATTAGCTTGAAGGTATTTAATATAGTTATATTATTATTTAAAGTCAGGATTAAGAATAAAATTATATATCACTTTTTATGATGTAAAAATTAATTTTTAATATACGTAAAATGATTAAAAATGTCGATAAGGATTGGAAGGAGTATGTGCCCGTTTGAATTGCAGTTGGGTATAATATATTATGAAAATAATTGATTAAGTGATAGATTTTAATCATAACTGATTATGTTATAACGCAATCTGTTTGAATACTTATTTTCTAAAATTAATTTTAACGGAATTAAATACGTTTGGATAATTTATTCAAAATTAATTTTAATTGTATAAATTACCATAAAGGATATTGCATTTCAAAACTAAATTATTGATAAATTTATATCTAATATTATTAAAGTTGTTATATTTTATTTAAGAAGTAAAATATATTATTAATTTTATTTTTATTAAATTTTGGGTTTTTTTATAATTTTTTGAGTCTTTCTTTATAATTTTTTCCACCGCTTTTTTATCAATTCTGTGAAGAAGCTCAAATTGTCAGCTTTTGAGAAAAATTGATTTTAACCAAAAAAATTGATTAAATGAAAATCATGTGTTTGAATATTTTTTTGGTTAATCGATTTTTTTACTGAAAAAATTAATTATTTTGCTTAATCAAATAGGCACTATATCTTCAACACTTTCCTCCACGTTTCAAGTGGGAGGCGAGAAAAAATTGGTGTAATTCTCGTGTTGAATTTTTTATTAAATCCAACGCTTGAGTCTTAAGTCGGCATGTTTTACCAATCCGGAAGCACGCAATGGACGTCTGACCCTGATTAAGCTGGTCATTATTCACATGTGGGCGCCTGCGTTTCATGTGATTTCAGGTTGAATCCAACATTCAGACTCAGACAGACACGACCTCTGATCCTCACTTCATTTGAATACTTGGTAAACGAAAAGCGCTCACATGCCGGACGTGGAATATTACAACCTTGAATGGATTTGAATCCTTTCTATATTTTTTTTAACATATCTTTCTAGTTTCTATATCCAATCTCAGCCACCCATTTAAAAATTCATTTTTCTTCAGGTGTGCTATTGTTAATTATAACATTATAATAAATAGGGTATTTATTTAATAGTTATCATCAATAAGTATTATATCGTCTTATTTTTAAAATCATTTAAGTGACGATAATAAATAATTTATTTATTTTAATAATATAATTAACAATCTCACATTATTAAACTAAAATAATAATTAAATTAATAGATGAGATTGAAAAAGGAAGAGTGAGGGGAGAGAGTATGGACTATAGAGAGGATCCAAATCCTAGTTGGATAGACGATCATCTTGCTCCTCAAAACGACATCAGAATCGGTCTCCTATTATAAGTTCTTAACTACAGCAATACTGGGAAGCGGGACCACCAGGGTCATGTTTACCGACGCATAAGGTCACTCGAATGATTTTTTACTCAGCAAACTATTCGATGAAGGAGAGCTTTGTTCGCTCAGCCAAAAATCTGGGTCTTGCACCGAGACCGGAGAGCTCTTCGGCCTTTCCATTAAGTTTAACGCGGCAGGCTTAGTCTGCAACTTGAGAAGCCCTTTGCCCTCCGGTCCTACCGTATTTTCTTTCACACTCAGAGGCTTCTCACTCTCATCAGAGGAAGGAGAAGAAGAGGACAACTCCGTTGAGGCTATTCGATTGCTGTCTTCAAAGGTTGTCCACCTACTCAGTCTGATCTGCTCTAGCTCAGCAGCCACTTCTGTCATTGAAGGCCTCATGTCCCTGTGGAATGCGAGGCAGCGAAATGCTAGCTCGGCTACCTTGTGTATGGAGAAATGTGTCCAATCATCGTTATGTGCTTCCAGGAATGGATCTATAATCTCATACAAAAGCCCCTTCCCTATCCTGTCCGTAGCAAAAGAAGCCAAATTCACTGCATTCTGGGGACGAGTAAAGTCCACCACTTTCAATCCTGTTAGGATCTCAACAAGTACAACCCCAAAGCTGTAAACGTCACTTTTATCAGAAAGGTGGAAATCTTGATGGTATTGTGGATCAACATAGCCAGGCGTTCCTTGCGGGGCAGTTGAAACGTGGGATATTTCGGTCATTCCAGGCCTTGAAAGACCAAAATCTGCCACTTTGGATCTAAAATTGTTGTCCAACAGTATGTTGCTTGACTTAATGTCCCTGTGGTAAATGGGGGGATCAATGGCAGAGTGGAGGTGTGCTATGGCTCGTGCTGTTTCAGCAGCAATAGTGAGTCGAACCGACCATGGGAGCCCAATCCCTCTCTCCCTCAACAGATGTTGATTTAATGTTCCATTGGGCATGAACTCGTAGACAAGGATTTGTTCTCCGTATTCGAGAGAGCAACCCAACAAGCGGACTAGATTGGGATGGCTCACAGAGGAAATGAGCTTGATCTCGTTCATTACTTTCTCGATGCTGTCAGTGTCTCTATATTTGATCCTTTTAATGGCAACCCATTTGTCATTGTGAAGCTTTCCAGCATAAACAGTCCCATATGCCCCAGTTCCAAGCCTCTGTTTCTCAGAGAAGTTATTCGTGGCTCTCTCAATGTCTTTATAGGTATAAATAGGAACGCTGTAATTGCTAGTAGCTTCAGTCAAGCGCCTTTTTGTGCTCTTGGTGACTCTTAATTTGGAGCGCCGCCTAAAGAAACAACATATTAGGCCCAAACCGATCATTAACGAAGCTCCAAAAACCATTCCTGCATGAGAAGTTGTCATAGTTACATATGCTTGTACAATGCCAGGCTGCAGAGCATCGGTAGAACTTAGTCTTGACTGTTGATTTACTAATCTCTAACGTGGGAGCTAATTCAAACTCAAATGTAGCCATGTATATTTAAAAAACCGGGACACCAAAATGAAACCATATGAACTTTGACTTTGTATTCTCTCTCCCTCCCTCTCTCTCTATATATATATATAAAAGTTATTATTGGTTATTTTGCATTTAATTTTAAGCTAATAGATTTTTTTTTCTTTGAAGGACCTCTATGATCCCTAACAAATCACCTTGTATCCAGCACATGGAATAGGAATACTAACCTCCAATCAAGACAACAAATCTGGTTGCCCCTCCACATTGGCCAGACATGTACTTTGCAGGGTTGCAGGTTGAAGAGTCTGTTCGTTTACATGCCCAAATTTACGCGGAGCAATTAGTAAAGAAAATATTTTAAGACATAATGAGAAGGCAGCATAATTTGCAGCAAGTACATGTGATTTTTGTTTTTTTAATTACCGCTGCATAGCTAATGAGCCCTAATAAGGCCCCCAGTTTATGTCTGATCAGATTATATAATCTCAAACTTCAATATCAAGATTCAAATTCACAAGCCATAAAAATTCAATTATTCGACACGATGAGCATACTCGGGAACATTAGTTATTATCTTCGTGAGATCCGTCTTTCTGCCTCATCATGCTGTCAGAATAGCGAGTTCCAAAACGAGAACAAATAAAACGATCAATTAGAGTTTATTCTGGCCCACATTAATTGAGATGCTCCTGGTGATGTGATGCCCAAAAGAACAAAAATAGAGGAGAGAGAAAGGGAAAGGAAACATTGTTGGACCATGCTATGGAAAGAAGTCTTGACCAGAAGGCCAGTTGATAAGCAAGTTGATTCAAAATCCCCTTGATCAGGGATTGGAGTGGGTCATTCATGTTTCAAGGCCTTTATGACGTGTCTTCCTCGTCCCATTTGAATTGTTATCCCTCACTTCCCCTCTCTTACCGCTAAACAAAGGATCCGTCTGCTCAGAGAGAGGAAAAACAGTAGAGGATCGGTTCACGAGGCAGGTGAATTGGCTCTCCTAAAGGTGTACAGAAGACTGAACAACACTAAATTTTACACATAACTTAAAAGTCTTATTTTTTATAAAAAGAATTGAATTAGATAATTTATAATCTAGTCTTATTTAATAATAACTTAAAAATTAATAGGGTTAAATTTAGTTCATACGATTGAAAAATTGATCATGTTAGTCGAGTACCTACTTAGTTATTTTTTTATTTTTTTCTCTACGAGAGGCAATAATTTATTTCAACCTAATAAACTAAATTAAGATAATAAGATTACTTATAATCATAATAAATTTAAAATAATTTTAACAAAAAAAATATTTCAATTAAAATCTAAATGATTTAAATTTATAACTTTAATAAAAACAACACTCAACAAACTTCAACAACACTATGTTTAAAAAAAATTTAAAAATAAACACAACAAATCTTCATATAATTATCTACTTAGCGTAAATTATATTTGAAACATTTGCCAAAAATAAATAAAATAATTATATTAAATAAATTAATAGTATTGAATTAGGCTAAGTAATCTATATGCTCAGTCTCCTATCTAATTCAACCTAAAAAAAAGTCTAATCTTTTAATTTTTTTAATTTTAAAGGATCAATATTTAAAAATCGGACGAAATAAGACTATCTTGGATTGAACTAAGTGGGATAAAATTGTTGGAGGACTTTTGCACAACCTTAAGCTCTCCTTGTCAGAATTGACTTACGTGTCCCACTCCTACTAGTCCCTCTCCTATATTTTTCAAATTGATAATTAATATTAGCGTAACAGCTGGAAAGCATTTGGTTTTTTTTTCCCCTATCGTTTATTCATTTTTTCCTCAAATATTTTTTAACCCTCGCACAGATACTAGTTTCTTTTTAAAAGTTAGTATTTCCCTAATCAAAATGCCCTTCATATCAGATAAAATGATCGCGGCTTAATAAATCAACATGATGATATGAATAAAAATCCACGTAAATACTTCCAAGTTATCTGAATCTCAGCTTGCAAAACAGTACAGATCAGGCAAATTAACGATTAAGTAAACTTTCATACAAGTTATGTCAAATGAATCAGCTAAAACCATGAATAAATGGTTAATTATTTCCAATGAAGAAGGAGTAAATCAAATATTTAATTTCGAAGAATATAAATTAAAGAAAATAATCTATCAACAGCTAGATATATTTTAAAAATAAAAAATGAGCCCGTGTCATCATGCACGCAAAAGAGTACGGAGTAACGTTGTATGACAATCCCCCCCCCCCCCACAAACCCAAATTGTATGAGAATTTTTTAATATTAAAGTTTGTAGACTGCATGTCGCAGACTTGATGAAAACTATTTTTTATTAATTAATTGGAACTTAGAAAGTGTGGATATTGGCAGGGAAACGCCATCTGATCAACCAGCCCCGAACCGTGGTCAATCAACAAGGCTCACTGTGTTCACCTAATTAAAAATCAAAAGCTAATGGAATTATGGCGATCATTGCGCCAAAAGTCAATCCACAATTATGTCACCTTCAGTTAAAAATATTTTCATCAACTAGAACTGACCTTTCCGACAACCACTTCCGGCCAAGTACCCGTCGCCCGTGAATCCTTCCTTGCAACGGCACCGGTACCCTGGCTTCTTGTCAATCGGCGATTTTAGTCTCGTACAATTGGCATCCTTGGAACACTGGCACTCTCCTTCCAGCCACCATCCGAGCTCAATCGTCTCAACCTCCAATGATACCGCTGTCACCGCACTCACATCCGAGTTGTTCCTTAAATCCTCAGCCGCTATCGAAGACATGAGGTACGTACAGTGTTTGTTTGTTAAATTCTGGAGATTCATGAAATCAGCGGTCGAGTTTTCGTAATAGCAACTCAAATTGCCACCGCCGGAGCTGCAGTTTTTCGACTCGAATCTAGTCTGCACCATGGTCGCCGGGATGATGCATGGGGAGACCGTTTTGCTGCAGTTTTGCAAAAGGATGGCGTTTCGCGACGTGGGCGCGTATCTATGGCTGAAGAGTTGGCCGAAGGTATGAAACGGGCGATTGCATCGGGATTTGACGCCGACAATTATGGTATCGGAGTTAATGGAGTGGACCGGGTATTCTCCTATGAGGATTCCGGCAGAGGGGTTGCAGTTGAGTCGGATTGCGCAGCCGGAAGAGAAGCCAAAGGGGTAGGGGAAGGCATCGGGGGAGCGGTGCGGACGGCATGTTTGGTGGCAGTGGCGGCGGTTTGATTGAACCGGGATAAGGGGAAGGAGAAAAACGAGTAAAAGGATGAGAGGCGAGTGTTTTGTGATCATGGAAGTGGAAAGAGATCATGTAATGAAGAAGAGACTATAATTGAAGTTACGATAACCGAACTGCTTGGGTGATCGGAGCAACGCCTGGAAGAATCACAGGTCTTCAGTACGTTGCTTTTGGTTTGAGTTGGTGCGGCGGAATGGCGTTTTGGCGGATAGGACGACAAATACGTTTTCAACAAGACTGCGTGACCAAGACATTTCTCGTTTCCACCCCAATTTTATATTTGGCGGAGTTGTGTTGTATTTGTCTTCTTTTCATGCCTCACCTCTCAAAATAAAGGCCAGACAATCACATAAAAGCATATTTAATTAAACCCTTCTGAATGATGGCACATCTTCGGAGGATCATTCACGGGGGCATGCTAATCAAACCGATCGATCCGGTCTGTGATATGGATCCTGGTTGACAATCAGTCGGGTGCCTTTTATTTATTTAGGAAAAATCACATCTAGATTCATAAAGCAAATGTAAATACAGTCAAGTACCACCAAATGAAAAAAAAAAAAATTGTGCAATCTCTTGATCTTTTAGTGTGAATAATTCAATAGGTAAAATTATTTATTTTTCCTGAGTGAATCAAAAGTAAAGGATAAAGAAAGAAAAATCATTTTCGTGCAATGGAGGTAATGAGCTGAGCTCTCACATTCGTCTTCAAAAAAGTGAGTCAGGTAAAATTACTTTATAGTTAAAATGTAAACTCACTGTTATCCTCTCATCCCATATTACTACTTCTTTAATCTTTTAAATACGTTCGGTGTTTGCAATTATAAGGGTTCGTAAGAAAGAAAAGTTCAGCTTTGACCTTCAGTTTTAGTGTTATTTTAACAACACCGAACAAGGTAAATGATTAGATTAAATGATTAGTAAAGAACGCATGCAATGGTGAATTACATGATTAGCAAAGAATACATATAAACCAATCTTATTATTTACATTGTTCAGCATAGTTATAGTAACACTAAATTGAAGGTTGAAGGTGGGCTTTTCTTTTCTGGATGAATTCCTACAATCACAAACACCAAATGCGCTAAAAAGATCAAAGATGCATCAATATGGAATGGGGAGGATAATAGTGGGTTCACATTTTAACAATAAAATGATCCTATCTTGCTCACTTTTTTTTTAAGACGATTGCGAGGGCTCTTTTCATTATCTTCACTGCACAAAAATGGTTATCTTTCTTCATTCTTTTCTTTTGTCAGTTAGAACAAATGAGTAATTTTATTTATTAAATTATTCACACCAAATGATCAAGAGACTGTAGAATATTTTCTCTGTTTGGTGAGGCTTAACCGTATTTATATTTGCTCTATAAAAACCAGGTGTGATTTTTCCTTTTATTTATGCAAACCCGATCCGATCAGTCAAGATTAAATAAAATGTACAAAATTACAAATGAAATGACTTATATTCAGCTGTCTATGGTTACGTAACGCACTGTTGCTCAGCCAAGAGTGCCCCCGTAAAAGGTCCTGGTGCGGCAGACGGCTCTTTAATCTTTATCTTCTAATTATACTGAGTTACTGACTACTTTAACAAATAGGAAAATCACGCATAAAGTGCCACATATGAATTTACCTTTTAATTAATTTCATGAAATTCAAAAATAATACTAAAGTCTTAATAGACTTTAACCGTTATTATTTTGCACGTATTTATTAAAATAATTACAATAAAAGTTTCACATAGTTTTATTTTTTTTAAATGAGTGCATTTTGATAAATGCACATGGAAAATTAATTAGTATAGGAATTTATGAAATTTTAGGGTCATTAGTGTAATCGATGAGATTTTTGAGAACCGAGATCTGCATGCCAGACCTCTATATGATTTTCCCTTATCAAAACCTGCCAAAACACAATAAATGTTTCCTTACATGTACCGTGCGTGACGCTTCCCGCATCACATGCCATCAGAATATGAGATGTTATGGGCATTTATTCACGTATGAGGGGAAAAAAACTTGTGATGCCTGCTGATTTATCACGCCTTGACGTATTATTCACTCTAATTTTTTTATATGTTATTTTTAATATGTTTTTTAAGAATAAAAAAAATTTTAAATTTTATTAATTCTGTCTAAAAATTTAGGTTTTAACTTTGTCTTACTAAATACATATATCCTAGCAACATACTTTCTCTCGCTAATGCTTAATAGAGAGTGAAAAGAAAACTTGTCATAAAAGAAATCATTAAATGACTTATAAATATGAAAAAATATGATCTCTCTATCGGATAAAATAAATTATTAGTTAATACTGGTTATACAATCCAACGAATTAGTAGCAAAAGAGTTTTCGACAATAGATGAGCAATTCATGCAGGCAACTTTCTTTATTTTTTTTTTTTGAATTACTTGTATGTATTCTTCTATTAAAAATAATTTTGTCTGATGTATTGTCAAGACATTAAACATAGACACATTTTTTAGCAAAAATTCAATCTTAATTTATGACGTGAAAAATTAATCCCTTTTAATGGACGTGATCTCGATGGTCGTATGGGGAGCTTTCAATTAGACTCCCACTTGCTTCTCCCTATTCCTAACGGCTCAATTGGCACCTAACCCAAAAATGGTGTTTTTTTTTTTTTTTGTGTTTTTCTTTTCTCTTTAAATTGAAACCCAAAAACCTATTTTCAAACTTCACATCTAGACGCAAACGCGTGTCTATTTACTAACTACATAAAAAAAAAGCGTGTCTATTTAAATATATTCGATAATAAAAAAAATAAGTAAATTTATTTTCTGTCACGAGTCTCACATCGGAGAGCTTCACAAGTATTGTAAGGTTTATAAATGTGACAGGCTCTCCACCCAATAGGCTAATTTTTTAGGATGGGCTCTCCCTTTAGGCTTGTACTTATCACATTGGTGCTTTCATTGAGAGTCCGGTATCATGGAAAGGGCTACCCATAGAGGGTTTTAACCAGTAGAAGGTCGAGTGAAGTGCCGTGGAGTGAAGCCGCTGGGGACGTCGGCTCTTGATAGGGTGGCATTGTCACGAGTCCCACATTGAGGAGCCTCATAAGTATTGTGGGGTTTATAAGTGTGAGGAGCTCTCCCACCTAATAGGTTAGTCTTTTGGGATGGGCTCTTCCTTTGAACTTGTGCTCGTCACATTGGTGCTTTCATTGAGAGTCCGGTGTCACGGAAAGAGCTACCCCCGGAGGGTTCTGATTGGTAAAAGACAAAGTGAAATGCCGTGGAGTGAAGCCATCGGAGACGTCGACTCTTGACGGGATAGCATTGTCATGAGTCCTACATCGGGGAGCCTCACAAGTATTGTGAGGTTTATAAGTGTGAGGGGCTCTCCCACCCAACAGGCTATCTTTTGGGATGGACTCTCCTTTTGGACTTGTGCTTGTCACATCACTCCACAACACTTCACTCGGCCTTCTACCAGTCAAAATCCTCTGTGGGTAGTCCTTTCCGTGACACCGGACTCTTAATGAAAGCATCAATATGATGAGCACAAGTTCAAAGGGAGAGTCCATCTCAAAACACTAACCTGTTGGGTGGGAGAGCCCCTCAAATTTATAAACCTTACAATACTTGTGAGGCTTCTAGGTGAAACTCGTGATATTTTTCCCATCGACATTGAAAATTAAAAGAGTCAGAGACAATCAAGCATAGAGGAAAATAATATCAGTGAAGTTAATCAGGTTAGGAGAAATAAGAAAGAAATAGAATAGATTGGTCACCGGGGCTTGCTCGTAAGACGCAAGCTAAATCTAACGGATGTGCATTTTTTAAAAAAAAAAAAATTGGTTGACCAACTAATGGATGTGGGGGCCACTACACATTACCCGACTACGAAGGTGAAGAACTGAAGCAGCTTCATCTCCAACATAAAAATAAAAGAGGAGCTTGTCGTGAAATAGAAGATGGCTGCTTGTACAAATTCTACACCACTTTAACTCTACCACACTTGTAGCTGCTAGCTCCAACATCTCGTGACATTTTAACATTAATCACGTTCAAACGCCTAACTTTTTGTTTCTGGGTTGATTAAACGCTTTTCAAGGTTCGCTAACATTGAATAAGTTTGACCCTGAACA
>NW_026555890.1:0-47057 GCF_029017545.1 Prosopis cineraria | reverse complement strand
AGGGATTGTAGTGGAAATCCTTCAGACTATCCCTCATGTTTCTTGTGAGTTCACCTCTGTTTGCCAAGCTTGGAATTCCCCCATCAATGATCCAAACCTTCATATATGATCATCTCAACGAAACAATTCAAGCCACTGAAGACGGTTCTCTCTTCCTGCAATGGCCATATGTGTTTTGCTGACCATTCAAAGTTGATTCCACTTGCAATTCAAGTTCAGAAATTTATCGTGTATTTTCATGTGGTTGGAGAAAGGTTTTGGTGGTGAATTGATGATTTGAAAGAATCTCCTTATTCTGTGCCATTATCTTGGACGGAGGGCATTGGCTTGCTGTGCTTCATCAATATTCAGAAGAGTAAGACGGTGGTTTTAGTATTTGGCTGATAAAAGATTAAAAGTCTATATGGGTGTTGTGGAGTCATGGACTGGGATATTTCGTTGCGATTCACAACTCTATGGGTCATTTGGACTGTATTAGCTCTCACTAGTAGCGGAAAAGTGGCGCTAAAACTTAAAAGTGGAGTTATCGTTTCACTAAATCCCTTGAAAGAATTGGCAATGCCTTTGGGAGATCAGAAATATTTTTATCCTTACGCCGGACCTTATGTCGAGAGAGTTTTTTTCATAAACAAAGAACATGATGTTTTGTTTCTTCCTAGATACATACTAGAGGCTAAGCTGTCATATTGATTTGTTAATTTTTTCTGGCTGAGTTCTGCCTATAGAAGAGTCAGATTATGACCAAATGTTTGGATTATACTTCTTGTTCTCTAGACTTCATTTTATGTCCTCAGGCTACATTGTTGGCACCTTATAGCAGTTATGGTGATTTTCGGCTGTATTTATTTTCGGTGTTATTGGAGATCCAGCAGTGACTGCAAAATGTTAAGTTAGTGCTTTGTTTTCTGCAACAGAGTATATTCTTACCGATCTCCTTTATATATCCTAAACATCTGTGATGACTTGTGGTATTTATGATAATGCTAAGTTCTTGTGCAAATTTAGTTACTACAGTGACTGGTTTAACTCATTGTAAGGAGAAAATGTGATATAACCAGATTTTAAGGTTAATAATAGCTGTGAAACTTGGTTCACTTAGTCATCACATATTGCGGAAATTTGACGTTATTTTCTCTGTGAAATCAAATCCAAGCAATAGGGTAAAGTTATGCAGTAATTTCTCCGAGGACAAGATATAAAATAAGTATTTATTCAAAATCTAAATTTAACTTCAAATATAATGTATTTTTAAAAATATTTTTATAAGTGGTTAGATATATTTCTGACCACACATGAAGTTTGAAGTATGGTCTCACTGTTTATTGATTATGTTATAAGTTTTTTGTTAAAAAAATATAATTTTAAATTCCTACACTTTATTTAAATTTTATTATAAATTTTTGTACTTTTTTCAGTATTTTAAATCTTTACATTTTTTTTTGACATAGAGATATAAAATATAAAAAAATATAAAAATTTATAATAAAATTTAAGTAAAATGTAAATATCTAAAGTTATATTTTTTTATTTTGTTTTATATAAATGAATATATTTGTCTTTAAAAATTTAAGAGCAAGATAAAAATTCCGTGTTTTAATAAGAAAATTATAAAAACATTCGTTTTACGGGTATAATGGGGAAAAATACCACCGATCCGACCAGTTGCATTGGCGTTTTCGACTTCGTCAGTCTCAGTTGCCATATGCGAAGTACGATCTAACATCTCCTGGGGCCGAAAGAAAGATTGAAACTTGAAGAAGATGGACGTCGATGAAACTTCTAAACCCAAAGGTATGGTATCAGAAATCGAATCATATTTTTATCATATACGTTTCGTTATTTGTGATTAATCAAGAAACTAAACCTTCTCATCAATGAAGAATGAATTGGTGTGTATTGAGCTTGCAATTTGTCTGGCAGAGGAAAAGCTCTTATTGGTCATGTTAGTGGGGGCACCAGGGAGCGGCAAGTCCACTTTCTGCGAAGAAGTTATGCGTTCTTCTACTCGTCCTTGGGTTCGCGTCTGCCAGGTTGGGTTGCTTCTCCCCACTTATATTTTCATAAAATATCTCGTCGAGCTTTAATTTCAGCATTCAAGATTTTAATTTCTTTCATGGTGTTTCCTGCCTTTGAAGTAAACATAATGTTTGCTGAGTTTTACCGTTTTGTCTTTGTAACTGTCTTGAGCATCAATTCTGGGTGGCATTTCTATTTTAGCTTGGGTTCATAGTTTGAATGACGAGATCGTTATCCCATTTATGTTTTCTTTTTTATCCTGATATACCGTGCGCGCTTTCAAATTTGAAGTAGCCCAGTCAATTTTTATATATCTTTAAGTGCCTATTCTTGTTGGCTTGAGGGGTTAAGCTATCTGGAAATTTATGGATTCATTTGTTTAAGCAAGGAATTTCAATCTCGTCTGGTGAATAGTAATGTTGTAAAGTTACCCGTATTTTTTTTTTGTTTGGTGTTAATTGAAGCTTTTGAAGCATTTGTAATCATATCCACTTATTTTAACTTATTTTGCTAGTGGTATTGATCATTCATGTCTAAATTAATTGAAGTGGGTAATTAACTTGATCTTGAGAAAAAAAATGAAAGTTTTTTGTCTTTGGATAATTCTTGATCCATGGGTAAGGAGCTTCTGCTCAACTTCCCTCCAACCCCAAAGAGGAAAATAAAAACCGTCCTCCCTTTCCCAGAGGTGACACAACAATAATAGCTTTTAAACATTCCATAACAATGTTTATCATGTCCTGTCTTTCCTTTTGATTTAGGATATCATTGGAAATGGAAAAGCAGGAAACAAAGCTCAGTGTCTAAGCAGTGCAGCTGGAGCATTGAAGGATGGAAAGAATGTATTTATTGACAGATGCAACCTTGATAGAGAACAGCGTTCAGGATTCGCAGAGCTTTGTGGACCCCAAATAGATGCTCATGCCATTGTGCTTGATCTTCCAGCAAAGCTTTGTATTTCCCGATGTGTCAAACGAACTGGGCATGAAGGCAATTTGCAGGGTGGAAAAGCTGCTGCAGTAGTGAATAGGATGCTTCAAAAGAAAGAGCTGCCTACGTTAAGTGAAGGGTTTAACCGGATAACATTTTTCAGACTGATGAGATTGATGTCAAAGCAGCTATCAACACGTATAGTGCACTTGGGCCACTGGATAACCTTCCACATGGATGTTTTGGCCAGAAAAGTAAAGATGCCAAAGTTCAAGTGGATATAATGAAGTTTTTCAAAAAGGCGGAGGTCCCAGTTGTTGCTGAGTCTAGAGAGAATTGTGGTGGAAATTTTACTTCTAAAAGTAATGGGATGATAGATCCCTACCATAAAGATGTGGAAAATTTCCCATCAAATTCAGATAAAGCCAACTTAGGGTCAATGAATGTAGAAAATATCTCAGTTGGTTCCATTGTTTCTCAAGTTGATCCTACTTTCATGGGTGACGCTCCCACTTTGGCATTTCCATCTATTTCAACATCTGATTTCCAATTTGACCATGAAAAGGCAGCTGATATTATTGTGGAGAAAGTTTTGGAGTTCTCAAATAAGCTTGTGAATGCTAGATTTGCTCTAGTTGACTTAACTCATGGTTCAAAGATTCTGTCTTTAGTTAAAGCTAAAGCTTCTAAAAAGAACTTAGATCCCAGAAAGTTTTTTACACATGTTGGGGACATTACTTGCCTTAAGTCCGCAGGGGGCTTGCACTGTGCTGTGATAGCTAATGCTGCCAACTGGTAATTTTTTTTAGTTTCAGTGTACATAACAATCTAATTGCAGCTAACACGTAAATCTATACAGCTGTACAAGAAAAGTCATAAACATTTGAGAATATACCATAATCCTTCACAGGTCACATGTGTATGTCAATTTATGTTCAATTATTGTCTTTCTATGTTGGTTGCTAAATTGTCTTGTGTTTGGTTATTCATTCCTAATTATCTCATTTCACACCATGTTCCTGGTTTATTCCAATCTGATTAGCAAAGACTTTTCCATCACCCACGTTTGCTTTTAAAACTTTCAATAAACTGATAGGATGTATTGACAAGTCAGCTCTAAACCTGTTAATTTTAATTGCAGGCGATTGAAACCTGGAGGTGGAGGAGTTAATGCTGCAGTTTTCAAGGCTGCAGGTCCTGTCTTGGAGACTGCAACCAAAGAACGAGCACAATTGCTTTTGCCCGGGAATGCTGTTGCTGTCCCTCTACCTTCATCTTCTCCTCTGTTTGCTAGAGAGGGAGTAACCCATGTAATACATGTTCTTGGACCGAATATGAATTCACAAAGGCCAGATTGTCTCAACAATGATTACAATAAAGGCTGCAAGATTCTCAGAGAGGCTTACACTTCACTATTTGAAGCTTTTGCATCAATTGTGAAGGCTGGCACAGAGCAAAAGAGCAAGAGAGATGCTGATCATGGATCTGAAAAAAGCAAGAAATACAAGGGAAGTCAGGATGACGTTGAAGTGAACTTTACTGGTAACAAGGTCGTAAATATAGATTCAAGTAATAAAAAATTGATGCCAGCCTGAATAAGACATGGGGATCATGGGCTCAAGCTCTTCATCTAATAGCTATGAATCCTGAAAAGCATAAGAACGAATTGCTTGAAATATCTGAAGATGTAGTTGTGCTTAATGATCTGTATCCTAAGGTTGATCTTATCCCTCATCCCTCCTAAAAAAAAATCATGTCATTCTTGACTTTGCAATGGTAACAATCAGAATTTCCTTATGTTTTGCAGGCACAGAAGCATGTTCTGGTGTTGGCACGAACTAGAGGCCTCGATTGCCTGGCTGATGTTCAAAATGATCACCTTCACTTACTAAAGAAGATGCATGCTGTGGGTTTAAAGTGGGCCGAGAAGTTCTTACAAGAGAATGCTTCATTGGTTTTTCGTCTTGGATATCACTCGGTAAGCAGTACATTTGTTATGAGCTGTTGCCTTCCCTTGCTCTAAAGAAAAGAAAATGAAAGTCTAATGGGTATTCAAGTGTGATTGGGAGCTCTCCCCCAAAAGCTAGCCATTGAGGTGGGAAAACCAACTTACTTAAATACCTTATTGAGCATCTCATATTACTTGGCTTGGGACTTGGGTATCCCCTATCACCAGTCTCCATCAATATCCTATTTAGATTTAGTTTTAAGATTAAAGTGGTATCTTTTCAAAGCATGGAAGTGTGGGTGTATGGTATGCATTATGCAAAGCCACGTACCTTTCTTACCTGGACTCAAATTAAAACATGGTTGATGTGGTTTAGCATATTGTTAAAATGGTAATTTATAAAACAATCTAAGTAATTATATTTTATCGTTGAGAAGGAAATGCAATTATTATTATTTAGTTAATTATAATTTAGTGTTGATGCCTTTAGATATGTCATAGGATTCAATTGGTGTATTTGATTTATTGTTGGTTCTTTGCAAATTTGTCTCTGGTATCTTATTTTCCAACAAGATGTGATTCCTTTTATCGCAAAGAAAAGGGGAGAGAAGTTGTTTATACAAGCGCATCTTTCATGCATTTGGTTATAATGCTCTGTTCAAGACTCTATGTGCATGGTGGTTGAACCTTTCAGTGGCCATTGGAACTCTATTTTGTTAGTGGAGCATATTCATGTGTGCTGAACCTTCAGGTCAATTCTTGTGCAGGCTCCGTCAATGCGACAACTACATTTACATGTTATAAGTCAGGACTTTGACTCAAAACATTTGAAGAACAAGAAGCACTGGAACTCGTTCAACACCGATTTCTTTCGTGACTCGGTAGATGTAGTTGATGAGATCTCTAATAACGGGAAAGCAACCTTGAAAGATGATGACAAGTTGCTGTCCATGGAGTTGAGGTGCCATAGATGTAGAAGTGCACACCCTAACATTCCCAGGTTAAAATCCCATATTAGCAGTTGCCAAGCTTCCTTTCCTGCTTGCTTGCTTCAAAATGGTCGTTTGGTTCGTGCGCGAGGTGAAGTTAACATCAGTTCATAATATTTTCCTGTTTTTGTACATACATGCTGACAAGATACTGGTTCCTTTTTTTTTTTTGGGCCTTTTTTGTCTTGGGTTATGACTCAGAAGAGAAGGAAGATTGACTATATGAATCTCTGCAAATTTCTGTCATCCCAAAAGTTAACATCAATCCTTTATACTTACGTGTACATACATATATGCATGCATGTTAAAGGAGGTAGTATGTTAAAAGAGGGATCTTCTACTGAAGATACTTCTAAAATAAAAGTAGTTTAAAAAGCTTCACCTTGACAATTCCAGGAGCCCGTCAAATGGAAAATATATTCCTGGGGAACAATGTGCCGTGGCAAAGGGGAACAACTTCTCACGTATACATAAAATCTTCCGTTCAATTTATTTGTTGAACCTTGGAAAAAATGGAGACATGGAAGCTCCTTTATGACTTTATTATGATATTGGCAAAGCCTTGTTGTATAAACTTGTGCATTTCCCTTCAGTCACAATGAGTATGCACTATCTGGCATTTCCAAGTCAATTCCGCAATTTTTTTCCCCAGCGAGAAAATGACATCCAAGCGATGCGAATTTTCATCATTGGAAGTAAAAGATGAGAATGAATTATATGATATAAATCGAGAGTAGCCAATGGAAGGTTGAAAGAAGGGTCGATGCAACAGGTGCGTTTCAAAGAGTGATTACATTACTGATGATATCATGGGGAGGAATGATGCTGGATAAAGCACAAACCCTACAATATGATATCCTTAAATATGATGATAATTATTATCAGGATAGAGTGATTGTTACTAGCAAACGTCAACAGATGAAGTGGGTTAAAATTCTAACATTTTTGACCCCTCAAGCAACCATCTTGAAGGGCCAATACCAAAAGAACTTGTGAATTTAAAAGCACTCTATATCCTCAACTAGTCAAATAATGATCTTAGGGGCCAGATACCATCATCTATTGGGAATTTGAGAAAGCTCGAGTCCGAAGACTTTCCAAACAACTCATTGACGGGGGAAATACCAACTCAGATGGTAGATTTGTGTTTTCTTTCATCCTTGGACCTCTCATATAATCATCTAGAAGGGAGAATTCCATCTGGTACTCAGATTCAATCTTTTGATGCATATTCTTTGATAGGCAATGACGGGTTATGTGGACCTCCTTTGACCCAAAAATTGAGTCGACTATGAAACACCAGGGATGTCACGATCACCTCACTCTGAGAGCTCAATTGATTGGAATTTCATAAGTGCTGAATTGGGATTTGTTTTTGGGATTGGGATTGTTCTTTTGTCTCTAGCTTTCTGGAAGCCATGGAGAACATGGTACTGGCAACACCTTGATTACCTGCTTCATAGGATATTCCCATGGCTGGATTTTGTGGATGAACACCATGGAGGGAAGAATTACAGAACTCTAAAGTGGATGTCTCACTAATCCGCATTTGTGGCGCATTCTAATCACGTTACAATATTATGCTGCTTCATAGAATGTTTGAGGCAAAGTTCAAACTGATGAGAATAGATGCCACGCACAATGACCTTTTTATTAATCAATGTGGTTTTATTTTCTGCCTTTTATTCTCATGAAAATGTGTGGAAATATAGCATCTTTTAAGTTTTATCTCAGCTATCAGAGTGAGTTTGATTTCCAACATCAAATCCTCAAATGATTGCTAAGACAAATATATATATATATATATATATATATTTTAAGATGTTGAGTCGGATTGTGCATCTGTTAATTTTCTTGGAAAATTCAGGGCTCTCGCTGCATACGGGACATAGCCATTGTCAAAGACATGCACTGGCTTTTCTTTTAGTCATGTACTGCACTCTTTCCTGTTCGTTGAAGCTTCCTTCTCTCCCTGTCATCGATTTTTGCCAACTCTTGTTGCATGATTGACCATACTGATTACAGGTTCTACTTCAATCATGTCAATGAAATTAAATTAGAAGGATCACTTTTCCACAGCATATTGAGAGTAAATGTAGTCTATTTGAACTTTAAAAAAAATAACATTCAAAAAATAATAATTTAAAATGGGGCCCTTTGTAGCTGTGTGAAGCAATTATTTATATAAATGAGTTTAAATGTCACTTCTTGCACATAAAGGTTATTTCTAGTTTTATCCGAGATAAAATAAAACTTTCTTTACCAATTGCACTCACTCTATTTACAACATGTTGGGGAAACTACGTACAAGGGAATTGAATGGATAGTGGTTGAAGCCTTCAAGGCAGATTCTCTGGCACATAAGAGGCGTCAATATTAGAATCAGACTCTAGCTGACTTTTTATTGTTCTAGTAATTTTTGATTGATGGTTAGTATTTCTACCAATTAACACATTACCGTTAGCTGGTTCCCCCCCCGGGGGAAAAAGCGTATTATAGTCTAAGAAAAGAGGGATGGAGCAATCAAATTAGCAAGTGCAATGTTAAGTGATCAATGTAATAAAAAGTAGCACTAAAGTACCACCACTGGTTTGCTTGCTTTGTAAGACTAACTTCCTTTGATAGTGAGAAGAGAGCCATTAAATTTTCAGCCTATATTAAACAAAGATTTCACAAAGTTAATGTGTATCTTGAGAGAGGAGTGCAAGTGCCCTATACTATTGTTTATTACTTGCCGTCTTTTGGGGCTATAATTGTCAATTTGAATTTCGTTTTGCACAAGACATTGCACTACCAAAAGACCCAAGTCCATAATGCTCTGCTAAAACAATCTCTTTATATAGGCTCATGACATATAACAGAAACTAATGGAATTGAACCTTACAAACAGAACCAGTCTCTTATAATATGATAAATTCAAATTCAAATTTTTATTAAAAAAGTATTTATATTTAGAGCCGACAGTGCCTTGACCAAAAATATCATAGATAATTTTTGTTATTGTTTTTTATTTTTTTGCTATATAGTCAACTGATTGAATCATATTCAAATATTGTTGTGCTTAGTTAAATGTAACTTTTTCAAAGAAATTTTCTGTATTCACATGAATTTTACAACATCCTCAATTATGATATATTTCCATATTTTGGTTATCAGGAACAAAAATTAGAGATTGATCAAAAGAATGCACAGTGAAATTCCCATCTGCTCTCTAATTGCATGGTAATTTCGATAATAACTAGTGCACTACCTGTGCGATGCATGGGAGTTAAGGTGTCACGGCAGGATCAATTATTTTTTAGAGTACGTAATCGTGAACAACTCATCTATCCCATTATATGATTGTTTTTTCCTATAGACAATAACTTGAATACATGTGGAAGTAATTTAACAAAGTGGACTCCAACGCTGATTTTTTTTTTTTTATTGTTTTTGGAAGGAGACAATTAAACTTTACTCCATTAAGGTTAATTAGAATAACTATTGTCGATGACAATAAATTCCAATAGTCAAATACAAATGATATGCAGAAATTTATACATCTAGGGTTTGGAGTCAATAATTCCGAAATAAAGTACGCCCATTAAAAATATTAATTAATGGTCCTCTACTCCTCTTTATAAATCACGTTTGTTTTATGTAACAACAACAACGACTGAAAATAAAGCCTATGGACAAGTATTGTTCAAGTGGTTGTCCAAAACTGAGAAAGATAATTGATAATATATTGTTTAATTTTACATAAATATACTTAAACCTACTTTAGAAAATTTGGTTTTGCTAAACTAGTAAAGTGCATGTGAACAAACAATTGTTTCAAGGGACATTTTTCTCCGTAGCATAAATATATATATATATATTATAGTTTTCCCCTCTCTCTAGGGGAAATTAGAGAAAAACAAAGATTATATATATATATATATATATATTACTTTTATTTCCTAATTAATTTTCTCACATCCATATTTTCTCCCATTACAAACAAAGCCTTTAGTCTCTGAATAATTTGTAAACGGTTAAAGATTATTTATAGGTCTTTGTGTAAATTCTCTTTTGATGAGAAAAGAAGTGAACCAAAATAAATACACAGACAAATCCATATCCCCAATATAATTTCTTCTCTGAAAGGAGATAATGGGACAGTGAACACAACATTTGTGACTCTTAAACCCCAGTCTTAAGCAACCAGCTAAGAGTGAAGCGTGAGAAGAAAAAGGGTGACGTGGTCTCTCGTTCATTGAAAAAGTAGTAATGCACCATTTAACAAGTTTCCTCTTCAAACACGATAACATGAGAACGTGAAAAACAATAGTTGCTCTTCCCATTTTCAATTTCAATCCAAACAAGCTAATTAGGATGCGTGGTGGGTAAGGATTACTTGACTTTTACACCCACATAAAGTCTATTCATTAAAAAACTAATTCCGTTCCCCTTCATTGCTTGTATTTCACTCAGAGACAAATCTTCCTCCTCTAAAGTCTGGTCTTCTTGAAAATCATGTTTAACATTTTTTCCCCTGCCATGTGGACCAATCATATCCGTTTATTGCAGTACACCAAGGGACATGCAAGAAAGTGACTTGCACTTGCCCTGACCTCTACGCTCACTCACCCATAAACCCATATTAATTATTTGTTTCTTTCTATGTTTCGTTGATGTAGCAGATAGAGCTACGCAGGAGCATGCTCCAAGTCTCAGTTAGTCTTTTCCTTATTTGGCTCCTTTTCAAACTGTAGTTTTGCTTCTAGTATTTTTTTTTCCAAAAAACAAATAATTAATATCTTGAAAAGTTAATCAGCGCAATGTAACAATTGATGACGTGTAACAAATACCATAGAGCATGCTTTTTAGTTGTATAAAAAATATATTTTTTTCAGCAAATATATATTAACAGTTGGATGAATGAAAATAGAATAACAAATAATAAAGGAAGGTTTGTGTAATATATATTTTTATTTTACAAGAGGTTTATATGAGTTTGCAAAATAGAGATGATGTTTGTGTAATTAATACATAACAGAAGGGTGGTCAGTGTATTTTACTTAATAATAATAATAATAATAATATAAAGAAACAATTTATGTACTAGAAAAGCCGTGGTATTTGCCCCCTAACAAGTTTTATGGAGACACTCCTGACTAATTTAAGTTAATTAACTAACCATTTTTCTTAAAATGATGAGAGTGTATGAATGAGATTAATTATTTTCCTTTTAATCTTATGTATTTATTTATTCTAAATAATTATTTAATATATATTTGAGTCAAACAGTGGAAACTATGAGTTAAAAAAGAACTAAAACAAATAAAAGAACTCGAAACATCAACATTCCACTAAATAATTCCATTAACGACTTAAGGAGCCAGAGTATAAAACGCTAAAGACTTGAGACAGCGTCTGTCTTTCTTTAATTTCTTCTCTGGTAGCATGAGTTTGAGTGCCTGGAGAACCTTCAGATCCTCACTCCTACATATTTCAATGGGCAATATTCCGTTTGTTTCGTGGCTTCCACTCATATTCTTCCATTGGTTAATTCTGCGGGTGCACGTCTCTGTGGTACGTGGCCAATGTGTTGATGGTGAACGAACGTTGCTCCTTCAACTGAGGAATGACCTTAGTTATCAGGATTCTCGGACTCTGACATCCTGGAATCAACATCCTCGTTGCTGCGAGTGGGCAGGTATATCCTGTGACAGCAATGGCCATGTTGTTGGTCTTGACTTGAGTGAGCAGGACATCGCCGGTGAGATTAGCAGTTTATTCAATCTGGAATATTTGCAGGATTTGAATTTGGCATATAACAAATTCGATTCTGCTTTTCCATCTGGATTCCACAAGCTCAAAAGCTTGATATATTTAAATTTGTCTGACGCTGCATTCAGGGGGCAGATTCCAATCGGGATTTCTCACTTGACAAAGTTAGTCACTCTTGATCTCTCTTGTTTTTACTGTGATCCGAGACTAGAAATTCCAAGTCTTCAAGACCTTGTACAAAATCTCACAAGTTTGAAGAAACTGTATCTGGATGGTGTAGATTTATCAGCACAAGGACACAAATGGTCGAATGTTGTGTCGTCACTTTTGGGCCTGCAAGAATTGAGCATGCAGGTGTGTGGGCTCTCAGGTCCTATGGATTCTTTGGCAAAGCTTGTGCATCTCTCGGTGATTAGTCTTGACCGCAATGATTTGTCGTCTTCAGTTCCAGAAGCCTTTGCCAACTTTGAAAACCTAACAACCCTGAGCCTTTCTTCTTGCAGCTTGAGAGGAATGTTTCCAAAGAAGATCTTTCAACTAAGAAAGCTGTCCTTTGTTCACATATCAGATAATGAAGATCTTCATGGTTCATTCCCAGACTTTCCATTGAATGGTTCTCTCAGGCGCTTGACAATGACAGGGACAAATTTTTTTGGATCCATACCAAATTCTATAAGTAATTTGAGGCAGTTGTCTGTGTTACATCTTTCTTCATGCCATTTCAATGGAACACTCCCCATCTCTATGTCTGAGTTCACCCAACTTGTTGAACTAGATTTGTCAGATAATAGATTTACGGGCTCGATTCCGTCACTAAATAAGTGCAAGAAACTTGTTCATGCAATATTCTCGAGTAACAGCTTCGCTGGTCCATTACCATCCACTCACTTTGAAGGCCTTGTGAATCTAGTTGAAATCGATTTAACAAATAATTCCATCAATGGACGGTTCCCTTCATCCATATTTGTGCTTCCATCTGTGCAAGTCATACGAGTTTCACACAACCGATTTGATGGCCAGCTGGATGGATTTACTTCCTCCTCAATAATAGACACACTTGACTTGAGAAACAATGATTTTGAAGGACCCATTCCTCAATCTTTGTTTCAACTTGAACGACTCCATGAACTCCTACTGTCATTCAACAGGTTCAGTGGCAGAGTAGACCTCAATATGATTAGAAAGCTGGGTAACCTTGCTTTACTTGAACTTTCATACAACAGCTTATCGGTAATTGATTCAAATATTACCTTCCCACCTTTCCCTTATCTAATCAGATTAGCTTTGGCTTCTTGCCAGTTGACCTCATTTCCAGAATTTTTGAAAAATCAATCAACATTAGAGGTTCTTGACATATCAAGTAACTATCTCGTTGGCACAATTCCCCGTTGGCTTTCGAATAACATTGATCTTAGCACTTTAAACCTCTCAAATAACCATTTGACTGATTGTGAAGAGCCTGTGCTGAATAACATGTCCATTGCTAGACTTGATCTTCATTCTAATTATCTCCGAGGATCATTTTCAATTTTTCCAGAGACTCTACACTTCTTAGATGGTTCCAATAACAAGTTCAGCTCTTTTATTCCACCACACGTTGGCAATTTTTCACAACTACTCTATTTTTCGCTTTCAAGCAATAATTTTCATGGGAATGTCCCAAAATCTTTATGCAATGTTCCATACCTTCAAATTCTTGACCTCTCTAGTAATTATTTAACTGGCACAATTCCTAAATGCTTGATTGCAAAGAATGGAACTCTTTCCGTACTAAGTTTAAGGGGGAACAACTAACAGGCATCATTGAGTCATTTCCTGGCTCGTGTGACTTGAGAACTCTAGATTTGAATGGGAATTTCCTACAAGGAAAGCTGCCAAAATGTCTAAGTAATTGTGCCATGCTAGAGATCTTAGACGTTGGGAGCAACAAGATTAACGATGAGTTCCCATGCTGGTTGAAGAGCATACCCACTTTGCATGTTGTTCTGCGGTCCAACAGATTTCATGGCTCCCTTGAATGTCCAGGAACCCAAATAGCTTGGCCTCACCTTCAGATTGTTGACTTAGCACACTAACAGTTTTAGCGGCAAAATTCCACCTGCATTCTTGATAGCATTGAAGGTAATGCCAGGTGGAGAAAATGACGGGAAACTGTTGAAGACGGATCCACTTCAATTTGAACTCGATGAGGATTATATTGATCATTATTACCGAGATGAAGTGAACGTCACGAGCAAAAATCTAGAGATGGAGTTGGTAAAGATCCAAAATATCTTTACCTCCATTGATCTCTCAAGCAACAAATTTGAAGGGCCAATACCAGTAGTGCTTGGACAGTTAAGGGCATTGTACATACTTAACTTGTCCCGCAACGCTTTGTCAGGCAAAATGCCATCATCTTTCGGAACTCTTAAACTGCTTGAGTCATTGGACCTATCAAACAATTCTTTGTCAGGGGAAATTCCAAAGCAGATGGCAAATCTGTCTTTCCTTGCATTCTTGAACCTCTCATATAATCATCTAACGGGGAGAATCCCAGCAAGTACTCAGATTCAATCATTCGAAGCATCTTCGTTCATAGGTAATGACGGATTATGCGGACCTCCATTGACCCCAAATTGCAGCAGCGATGAAAGACCAGGGGTTTCTCAATCACCAATCAAGAAGTCCCACTCTGAGAGTTCAATTGATTGGAATTTCATAAGCGCTGAATTGGGATTTGTTTTTGGGATTGTGATTGTTCTTTTGCCGCTAGCTTTTGGAAGGCCTGGAGAATATGGTACTGGCAACACGTGGATGACTTGCTTTATACGATCTTCCCGCAGCTGGATTTTGTGTACGAATGCCGTGGAGGGACAAATTACAGAACCCTAAGGTGGATGTCTCATTAATCCTCATTTGTGGCTTACTCTCATCATCTCCTAATATCATGCTACTTTGTAGAATATATAAGGCCAGCAATAACAAGTTATGATACTAATTCTATGCTTGGTAAGTGGAAAGGTATATTTAAAAAAATAATAATAATAAGAGTGCACCTATTTTATTTTTTAGATACATTTTTCATTTTTTTTCATTAAGAAATATTTTTCTATTTACTAAATATGTAGTAAATGGTGTCTAGTATGTCGTTTCCGTTGTTTAATCAATGTTGTTTTATTTAGTGTCCGTTCAATTTCAGAATAAGTAGTCTGCTGATGAAATTGAATGCACATGTGTGTCTGGAAATATGTAGCATCATTCATACGGTACATACAATGTGACTTTATCAGTGGAGCTCAGATTCTAAATTGATCCTGATCACAAATATTTAAAAGATGTTGAATAGTGTAGCGCATCTCTCCTATACCAAAGATGACTTGTTTTGCCCAATCTATCTCCAATCCAAATAAATCTTCTTGGTTAATATGGAGGGCTAGAATAACAGGCAAATCCATAGTTAGAATGACGTGCTAGCTGTTCTGTTAGCTTAAAGCACTTATGCACTCTCATTCCGTTGCCTTGGTTTTGTTCATATGGTAGTCTTTCTTGGCCGCAATGAAATTTCCCTTTTTGCCAAAAAAAAAAATTACATGGTAAACTTAATTCTATGAGTAGGACTAGAAATTCAAAAAAGAATAAATGGCTGAAATTAACAATAAAATTAGAAAGCGCAGGGTTAAATCAAAGTGACAAAATGAGACGGTTAAAGAGTTGTATGAGTCCAACGCTGTAGGCGTGGCAACAAAATAAACTTCGAGGAGGAGGTATTTTGTGCATTTCATTTTTAGCAGTGGCCAAAAATTTTTGCTTAGGAAATCAACTCAAGCTCCCTGAGCAGAATGGATCCCCCCTTTTTTTTTTTTTTGGCCAGTTGACCGCTGCAACTAATTTTGGATTTTTTTTCAAATATGCTTTTTAAAAAATAATGTTTAACTTTGGATGCACGGTTCAGGTCACCAAAAAAAGGATATTTAAGAACCTTTTAGAAATATTATTTATAATTAAGAATCCTAAAATTATTTTTTTTAAAAAAAAGGTCCTCGGTTGGATGTTTTTTGGGATTGAATTTGTTAGTACTTTTACATCTTTTTTTTTTTGATAAAATAGTACTTTTACATTTTCAATAGTTATTTTCAGTATTTTCAGCACTCAATTTTTATAATAGTCACTTTAAACGTTTTCGATACCCATCCCTCATGATTTCGACACTGAAAAGAATTAAAAATAAGTATTTTTGAATATTGAAAATATAAAAGACAAACATTGAAAACACTCAAGATGACCACCAAAAAATTGAGTATTAAAAATGTGAAATATGAAGACTAAAAATATGAAAGATGAGTACAGAAAAAGTTAACTCGAAAAATTTTTAATTCTAGTGAAATACTAGGATCCTTTTAAAAAAATTAAAATTTTAAAATTCTTAACTGTAATTAATATTTGTAGAGAATCCTTAAATATTATTCTAAAAGAAACTAGTGGTGGTCGGCCCCATGTGAATACATTACTAGTGTTGACTTGGTACCATTTTGTGCTGGCTATGTTGTGCCAGGCTTTGCTAGGCCACTAGTTGGTCCACAAAGAATTTAAAAATATAAAAGTAAAAATAATTAATATTTTTCTAGTCATCAATCAATGAACTTTTCACCCTTTTGGGAAACCTCAATCAATAAAAATGAAGTGTTTGACTTTGGACATAGCCAGTTGGGGGGGACAAAAGTAGGTGGCTCTGACACCAACTTTGCTCTTGAAGACCAGCATGGCTTTCAGTATACTTGAATTTCAAATATAGTGTATTGAGTTTTGCCTTCATTGCTTGTATCTCACTTCGTACACTAGTCTTCTTTTTGTTTTCTTCGCTGATTTTTGCTGTGTCAGGTGCCGTATTTCACTGCCTGGACTAGTCAACTTCTTCATCTTCCAAACTTTAATCTCAAGCCATGAAAGTAAAGGGTGATCTGTTTAGTTCATGAAGAAATAGGTGTGTAGAAGACTATTGGTGTGACGTTAGCTATATATGTACATGTTAAGTTTGAAGGAGACTATAACGGTTGTTTACGCTGCCCATCGAGACCGACATGACTTCTAATACTTTTGAAGTTCACATATGTGGTTTTTTGCAGTCCTTGCTTCCATCTCAGTACATAGACTCTGAATACTTTTGTCGTCTTTATTGATTTCTCCTGTTCCAAATATTAAGTTCCCCCTTAATTTGTGGCGTGTCCCCGGGGAACTGCCAAAAATGGATGAGATTGGGCACACATGAAACAAAAAAAAAAATGTAAAGGATCTCAATTTGGTGTGCTTAGAAGTGCTTCATATGTGTGCATTTTTAATTATTCTCAGTTGATATGTTATATACATGTTATTTTTCATCTTTTACATATCTTTGCCTCTTTAATATTAAAGAAAAAGTACATTATGAGCTTCTCTAAAGAAATGCATATATATGAGTCATGATTTTAAGGTCAAACAGCTTCCATGGCCCCTCTTGAATGCCCGCAAAATATTGGAAATTGGGAGACTCTCCAAATTGTTGATCTAGCCTCCAATCATTTCAACGGCACAATACCAAGATCACTCCTACAAAGCTGAGGAGCTCTTATACTTGGTGGTGAAGTTAGTTCAAAATTTGGGCTTTTGCTTTTTGACATTTTTTATCATATTAGTCTTATGGATTGTTTTAGTGCATTGCACTCTATTGTGAATAAAAATATAGCACCTAGATTAGATAGACTTGTAAGAGCAAAAACACCTATTGTAGTCAACCACTTATTCTATGATTTCTATGCCGAAGATTTAGGAGGTAGAAGTTATCAGGATTCAATAACAATTGTCAACAAAGGGAGAGAAATGAAATTTGTGAAGATTCTTATTGCCTTCACTTCATTGGATTTCTCATCTAACCATTTTGAAAGGCCAATACTAGAAGAGCTTATGAGTTTCAAAGCATTCCATGGTCTTAACTTGTCACAAAATGCTTTCTCAAGCCATATCTCTTCATCCATAGGAAATCTAAAACAGCTTGAGTCATTGGACTAGTCAATGAACTCTTTTAGTGAAAATATTCCAACAAAGCTTGCAAGTTTGTCTTTCCTTGTAGTTCTAAACTATTTTTTTTTCAATCATTTGATGGGATTAATCTCAATTGGCACTCAAATCCAGTCATTTGAAGTGGATTCATTTGAAGAAAATAAAAGACTATGTGGACCACCATTGACACATAATTGCAATTTTGGTACAATTTTTGGATTACCATCACATTCTAAAAGTTTCATTGATTGGAATTTTTTGAGTGTTGAATTGGGATTTACTTTTGGCCTTAGAATTGTAATCTTGCCCCCTTTTTTTTGGAGACAATGGAGGCTACAGTACTTCAATTGTGTGAACTACATGCTTTGGAAGATGATACCTCAGCTTGATTTTGTGTATGAACACCATGGAAGGAAAACTTACAGACCTTTGAAGTGGAAGCCTTTCTGAATTAAATTAAAATAAAAGAATGCTAGTATGTATTTCCACTTGCCTTGAACCTTTTGACTCAATGACACCTCATTTCCCTATGAAAGAAGGAGCTTGAAGGTTCTATATCATACGTAATTAAGATTTAGAAATGTGTGTGTTACTTTTCCCTTCAAGGAAAGGAGTAGGTGTGTAGTTGTGTGGGGATATTTGTATTTGATCCAAAATCAAGCATATATGTATTCTTTCTTTTCTTTTTTTGGGAATGTTTCTTCATCTTTCTTTGTGTTTGATGTGTACAATATCATAATATTGCTAGCTAGCTTCCTCGACCTTGGCAAGAAGTCATGACTTCTAAAATAAGAACTAAAAAAAAAAAAAAACCATGGCTTTTCCTTCTCTTGCTGTTCAATAACCTTCCTCTTCTCTTAAAGTTTTAGACAACTTAAGTTACGGGTAAGCAATAGCTTAGATTGATTTGGTTTGGCTTTCTAAACACGAAGAGTGCCAAATTACAAAGCGGCAATAAAATTGTTGATATTCTATATTTTGAAATATTGTTAATATTCTTCTCAAATTTAATTAACTTGGAAGAAAGCTTTCAACGAAATTGTGCCTATCTATAATTGTCTCTGTGTGTGTGTGGTGTGTGTGTGTGTGTGTGTGGGGGGGGGGGGGGCCAGCAATTTTATATTGACATCCAAGAAGTCCGAATAATTACTGAAAAACTTATAGCAAGAAATTAAAATCTAAGTCCAAATAATTACTAAATTCTGAAAACTTATAGAAAGAAATTAAAATAAACTAAATTTAGAGTCATAAAAGGAACAAACAGTTAATTAAGATTATAAATAATTAATATTTAAAATTATCATTGTTTTTAAATAATTAAGATTTAACTTAAGTAAAAATTTTGTCTCAAGTCACTAATCTTTCCAAATCTGTTGCTGCGAAAGGAAGCACCTCAAAAAAAAAAAAACCATTGGATTAAATGGAAAAGAATAAATGGTCATGATTTTAATAGGATAATTACTCCGGTTTAGAAACCAGGAGGGGATTTTGACCCTTTTATTTTGGTTGAGTTAGCTTGTAATTTTGGCATACAAGGTACCTGGATTCCACGTCGACTTTGGACAAGATATCTATAATTAATTAAAAGGCTTGTTTGATTTTTATTTTCAAAAAAATGTTTTTTTGAAAAATAAAAAAAATTCAAGTACATGTTTTGAATTTAAATATTTCATAATTGTTTTCTTTTTTTATTTTTAAAACACATTATATTTGACTATTATAAATTAATTTGAGTTATCATAAATTATTATCATAGATCATCACCATTGACCTTTGATGACCATTATTATTGAACTTTTTTTAACTCAAATATTTTAATTTGTTTTGAGAAAAAATTTTTAAAATTTCATTACAAAATAATTTTTAAAAATAAAAAATGAGAATAAAATCAGACAAGCCATTAGATTTTTGTTACCTTCACTTCTTTAGATTTCCCATCCAACCATATTGATGGTTAAATAGTCAATACTATATTAAGATCCTTGAACTTCAATGCTCTTAACTTACCACAAATGCTTTTTTCAAGCCGTGAAGTTGCTTTTACTTTTTCGAAGTTCCTTATAGATCAATTGCTTGATGCTCTTGCTTTAAATGCCGATAGTATAAATCACAATTCATGGTGAAATATTTTTATTCTTTTACTTTTCCCACATGCTTAAAAAGACTTGCACAACTGTATTTTGTTTTTCTATTTCTTCACATATTTTAATAGGGTTTAAATGTTAAAGTGAGTCTAAATTTTCACAAGACTAAATTTAATATATCCGTACGTCATCCTGGAAAAAAATAATTTTTTTTGAATTAAAAGGCCACAGTTAAACTATGCTAATTGACAAGCTGATTCTTATCAACATACAAAAAATTACAACAATCAAATCATGGGGTAACAAAAATAAGAACATATAAATTGTTGGTAGGGGTTTGATGAGATAATCAATCTGCACATGCTTGATGAGATAATCAATCTGCATATTTATTTGTCTTCTTGAAAACATGATCAAACATGATTATCCAGTCTTAAATGATAAGGTCTCTGATTTTATTAATAGTTTTGAAAAGTGGGTGATTCTAACAAATAATTAAAAAAATAATTAATTTTAATTCACTTGATTCTAAATTTTGCGTCACTTGAGAGGTGTTTTGTTTTCTTTCAACGTTCAATTCATTCCTCATTGAAGATGGTCATTTTGTCTTTTCTAACTTTCTTAAATATATCACTACTTGTTGGTAATCATTTTTAAAAAGTGATGTAAACATGTAAAATATGTGAAAAAATAATTCATACTTAAAATATATGTACAAATTTTATTGAATAGAAAGCTATTTTTGGACATTTTGATCTAAGTATAAATTCCATAATTAAAATATTCAATTTGAATGTTTTAATTTAAGATACGTATAACTGATATTACTAATTCGTTCCAATGTGAATAACATTGGACCTTGGATAAAAAGTACTATATTTGATCTAAAATATAAGCATTTTTTTAACAAATTTTGGTCCAATTAAAAAACTTAATATTTGTAAAAAAAATCATTTTACCCCGTATATTCATTAATTTAAATTCTTGTATTTGTGAATTTATGACATTTTTTACTTATTATAAATCAAAACTAAAAATAAAAAAGAAAATAATATATAATTTTTATGGAAATAAAAATTTTATTAATACATAGATTATTATTAAAAGGTATTTATATTTTATATTGAGACTGAGTACTTTCTCATTTTTAGCCAAAATATTGAAATTCAAAATCTGGCTATTTGATTTTGACCCAACACCTTTTTAGACTGTTGAAAATATCCTGGCAAAAAGCTTATTTCGAATTTTGGAAACACCAACAGGAGATTGAGCATTGCATCTGAAAATGAAAACGATATTAGATTTTCTTTTCTTTCCTTTTCTTCTGAGTATAAATGCTATTTTTTTTCTTATTACTCACATATATTTTTTATTAGAAATAATTTCATTTAAAACGCAATCGAGCCAAATATAGACACTTTTTTTTTTAACAAAAATTCGAACATTATCATATTATAAACAACTAGCTACCGGCAACACCCCATCCCAGTTAATGTTCAAAAGCTTAACTAGTACTGTACGACCGAGCGTTTCCCATGCCCACCAGTCACCACAACGAAACGTCAGACATCACTCTTCTCCCGCAAAACTCAATTTTGTCAACTGCATTAACTGTTTGCACCTAAAACGGTTAAACCCTTCAATCTCCCCCCCCCCACCCCCTAAAACCCCACAGAAATATAAAAATCATCAAATCACATCATTTGCGGCAAGTTTTTTTAACAAAAAAGAAAAACTTTTCAACGTTGCAAATTTTTAAGTGACCTCCCTCAATGGTTTTTTGCCTGTTTGACGAAGCACGTTAATAACAGCAGAAAAGTTCGGTCTAGTATTGTCACTACTATTACGCCTATGATTTCTTTTCTTAAAAAAAAAAAAAGTAGGTTAAAACTTGCTTTATGCTAAATGGATCATGCCTAATTTATGGATGCCAACCGTTCAAACTGTTGAACAGTCTAAAATTTTGGTAGTGTCCCATTTCAGAAGCTGCCCGTAAGTCTTCGGAAAATGACAAGGCCGACGTTGAAACGCGTATAAGGCAATAATTTGCAAGCAACTTGACGCCTTCTGCTTTTGTTTTTCTCTATCCAACGGAGTGATGAACATGGTTTTGCTCTGACCGCGCTTCACATCAGGCTCTCAGTGTTTGACCATTCCGTTCTCTTCCCAATTACCCATCTCTCTCTATCTCTCCCCGCATTTCTTTTGCAACACTTGAACCACCTTCTTTCAGCGTTGTGAGTCGAACACTGAAGCACGGACCTGATACTCCCTGGAAGGAAAACTTACAGACCTTTGAAGTGGAAGCCTTTCTGAATTAAATTAAAGTAAAAGAATGCTAGTATATATTTCCACTTGCCTTGAACCTTTTGACTCAATGACACCTCACTTCCCTATGAAAGAAGGAGCTTGAAGGTTCTATATCATACGTAATTAAGATTTAAGAAATGTGTGTGTTACTTTTCCCTTCAAGGAAAGGACTAAGTGTGTAGTTGTGTGTGGATATTTGTATTTGATCCAAAATCAAGCATATATGTACTCTTTCTTTTCTTTTTTTGGGAATGTTTCTTCATCTTTCTTTTGTGTTTGATGTCTAAAATATCATAATATTGCTAGCTAGCTTCCTCGACCTTGGCAAGAAGCCATGACTTCTAAAATAAGAATTAAAAAAAAAAACCATGGCTTTTCCTTCTCTTGCTGTTCAATAACCTTCCTCTTCTCTTGAAGTTTTAGACAACTTAAGTTACGGGTAAGCAATAGCTTAGATTGATTTGGTTTGGCTTTCCAAACACGAAGAGTGCCAAATTACAAAGCGGCAATAAAATTGTTAATATTCTATATTTTGAAATATTGTTATATTCTTCTCAAATTTAATTAACTTGGAAGAAAGCTTTCAACGAAATTGTTTAGTATGCCATTGTGCCTATCTATAATTGTCTCTGTGTGTGTGTGTGTAGCCAGCAATTTTATATTGATATCCAAGAAGTCCAAATAATTACTGAAAACTTATAGCAAGAAATTAAAATCTAAGTCCAAATAATTACTAAATTCTGAAAACTTATAGAAAGAAATTAAAATAAACTAAATTTAGAGTCATAAAAGGAACAAAAAGTTAATTAAGATTATAAATAATTAATATTTAAAATTATCATTGTTTTTAAATAATTAAGATTTAACTTAAGTAAAAATTTTGTCTCAAGTCACTAATCTTTCCAAATCTGTTGCTGCGAAAGGAAGCACCTCAAAAAAAAAAAAAAAACCATTGGATTAAATGGAAAAGAATAAATGATCATGATTTTTATAGGATAATTACTCCGGTTTAGAAACCAGGAGGTGATTTTGACCCTTTTATTTTGGTTGAGTTAGCTTGTAATTTTGGCATACAAGGTACCTGGATTCCACGTCGACTTTGGACAAGATATCTATAATTAATTAAAAGGCTTGCTTGATTTTTATTTTCAAAAAATGTTTTTTTGAAAAATAAAAAAAATTCAAGTAAATGTTTTGAATTTAAATATTTCATAATTGTTTTCTTTTTTATTTTTAAAACACATTATATTTGACTATTATAAATTAATTTGAGTTATCATAAATTATTATCATAGACCATCACCATTAACCTTTGATGACCATTATTATTGAACTTTTTTTAACTCAAATATTTTAATTTGTTTTGAGAAACAATTTTTAAAATTTCATTTATAAAATAATTTTAAAAAATAAAAAATGAGAATAAAATCAGACAAGCCATTAGATTTTTGTTACCTTCACTTCTTTAGATTTCCCATCCAACCATATTGATGGTTAAATAGTCAATACTATATTAAGATCCTTGAACTTCAATGCTCTTAACTTACCACAAATGCTTTTTCAAGCCGTGAAGTTGCTTTTACTTTTTCGAAGTTCCTTATAGATCAATTGCTTGATGCTCTTGCTTTAAATGCCTATAGTATAAATCACAATTCATGGTGAAATATTTTTATTCTTTTACTTTTCCCACATGCTTAAAAAGACTTGCACAACTGTATTTTTGTTTTTCTATTTCTTCACATATTTTAATAGGGTTTAAATGTTAAAGTGAGTCTAAATTTTCACAAGACTAAATTTAATATATGCGTACGTCATCCTGGAAAAAAATAATTTTTTTTGAATTAAAAGGCTACAATTAAACCATGCTAATTGACAAGCTGATTCTTATCAACATACAAAATTACAACAATCAAATCATGGGGTAACAAAAATAAGAACATATAAATTGTCGGTAGGGGCTTGATGAGATAATCAATCTGCACATGCTTGATGAGATAATCAATTCGCATATTTATTTGTCTTCTTGAAAACATGATTGTTCAATCTTATATGATAAGGTCTCTGATTTTGTTGATAGTTTTGAAAAGTGGGTGATTCTAACAAATAATTAAAAAATTAATTAATTTTAATTCACTTGATTCTAAATTTTGCGTCACTTGAGAGGTGTTTTGTTTTCTTTCAACGTTCAATTCATTCCTCGTTGAAGATGTTCATTTTGTCTTTTCTAACTTTCTTAAATATATCACTACTTGTTGGTAATCATTTTTAAAAAGTGATGTAAACATGTAAAATATGTGAAAAAATAATTCATACTTAAAATATATGTACAAATTTTATTGAATAGAAAGCTATTTTTGGACATTTTGATCTAAGTATAAATTCCATAATTAAAATATTCAATTTGAATGTTTTAATTTAAGATACGTATAACTGATATTACTAATTCGTTCCAATGTGAATAACATTGGACCTTGGATAAAAAGTACTATATTTGATCTAAAATATAAGCATTTTTTTAACAAATTTTGGTCCAATTAAAAAACTTAATATTTGTAAAAAAAATCATTTTGCCCCTTATATTCATTAATTTAAATTCTTGTATTTGTGAATTTATGATATTTTTTACTTACTATAAATTGAAACTAAAAATAAAAAAGAAAATAATATATAATTTTATGGAAATAAAATTTTTATTAATACATAGATTATTATTAAAAGATATTTATATTTTATATTGAGACTGAGTACTTTCTCATTTTTAGCCAAAATATTGAAATTCAAAATCTGGCTATTTGATTTTGACCCAATACCTTTTTAGACTGTTGAAAATATCCTGGCAAAAAGCTTATTTCGAATTTTGAAAACACCAACAGGAGATTGAGCGTTGCATCTGAAAATGAAAACGATATTAGATTTTCTTTTCTTTCCTTTTCTTCTGAGTATAAATGCTATTTTTTTCTTATTACTCACATATATTTTTTATTAGAAATAATTTCATTTAAAACGCAATCGAGCCAAATATAGACACTTTTTTTTTTTAACAAAAATTCGAACATTATCATATTATAAACAACTAGCTACCCGCAACACCCCATCCCAGTTAATGATCAAAAGGTTAACTAGTACTGTACGACTGAGCGTTTCCCATGCCTACCGGTCACCGCAACGAAACGTCACACATCACTCTTCTCCCGCAAAACTCAATTTTGTCAACTGCATTAACTGTTTGCACCCAAAACGGTTAAACCCTTCTATCTTCCCCCCCCCCCTTTAAAACCCACAGAAATATAAAAATCATCAAATCACATCATTTGCGGCAAGTTTTTTTAACAAAAAAGAAAAAACTTTTCAACGTTGCAAATTTTTTAAGTGCTCTCCCTCAATGGTTTTTTGCCTGTTTGACGAAGCACGTTAATAACAGCAGAAAAGTTCGGTCTAGTATTATCACTACTATTACGGCTATGATTTTTTTCAAAAAAAAAAAGGGTTAAAACTTGCTTTATGCTAAATGGATCATGCCTAATTTATGGATGCCAACCGTTCAAACTGTTGAACAATCTAAAATTTTGGTAGTGTCCCATTTCAGAAGCTGCCCGTAAGTCTTCAGAAAATGACAAGGCCGACGTTGAAACGCGTATAAGGCAATAATTTGCAAGCAACTTGACGCCTTCTGCTTTTGTTTTTCTCTATCCAACGGAGTCATGAACATGGTTTTGCTCTGACAGCGCTTCACATCAGGCTCTCAGCGTTTGACCATTCCGTTCTCTTCCCAATTATCCCATCTCTCTCTCTCTCTCTCTCTCTGTCTCTCTGCGCATTTCTTTTGCAACACTTGAACCACCTTCTTTCAGCGTTGAGTCGAACACTGAAGCACGGACCTGAGAGGCGTTTTTTCATGGGTCCTGAGATCCCATGAGTCGCTGTTTGATCCATCGTTTAAACTTTGGTCTTTGGTTGTATGGGTGTCCGACATTACACAATTCAATGAGAATTCGTTTAGTTCCGTGGCTTTCCTTCATACTCTGCTTCTTCTGGATGTTGCTCAGTTTCAACATCTATGTGGCATCAAGCCGATGTCTTAGGGACCAGCAATCTCTTCTCCTCCAATTGAAGAACAGCCTCAATTTTAGCAAATCAAGTTCCATCAAACTGGTGTCTTGGGGTGAAAGCCCGTCCTGCTGTGATTGGAGCGGTATCGATTGCGATGAGCAAGGACGTGTTATTGGCCTTGATTTGAGTGCAGAATCGATCTCTGGTGGTTTTGACGGTTCACGCAGCATTTTCAGTCTCCAGTATCTTCAGATGTTAAATTTGGCATCTAACAATTTCGATTCTGTAATTCCGAGCGAGCTCTACAAATTGAAGAACTTGAACTACCTGAATTTGTCATATGCTGGCTTTGTGGGGCAGATACCAAAAGGGATTTCTCAACTGACCGGGTTAGTTGTTCTGGATATCTCGTCCCCTGCATATTATTTGACGGGGAAAGAGCTAAAACTTGAGAATCCGAATTTGAGAATGCTTACTCAGAATCTTACCAGCATTCGAAAATTGTATCTAGATGGTGTAACCATATCAGCTCAGGGACGAGAATGGGGCAATGCTCTGTCATCACTCTCAAGTCTGCAAGAGTTGAGCGTCTCAAACTGCAATCTTTCAGGTCCCATTGATTTTTCCCTATCTAGACTGAAGCTCCTCTCGGTAATTCGCCTTGATGAGAACAATTTGTCAGCCACAGTGCCAGACTTCTTCGGTAATTTTTCAAATCTGACAAGATTGCACCTTAGCTCTTGCGGGTTGAGTGGAGATTTCCGCTAAATGTTTTCCTGGTAAAAAAATTGACCTTCATTGATATATCTTATAATACTGGTCTTAGTGGTTCTTTCCCAAATTTCACATTGAATGGATCTCTCCAGACCTTGATAGTGAGTCACACAAATTTTTCCGGGAGGCTTCCGGATTCTATAAGTAACATGAGGAACCTATCCACGTTAGATCTCTCAAATTCTCAATTTTCTGGACGACTTCCAAGTTCAATCTCAAAACTGACTGAACTCACTTATCTGGACTTGTCATTGAACAGCTTCATAGGTCCAATTCCGTCATTTGCTACTGCCAAGAAACTCACTTACATGGACCTTTCTGATAATTTTCTAAGTGGCGAAATTTCATCATCGGGTGGATTTGAAGGACTGCAAAATCTAGCCAGCATTAAATTGCGTAATAATTCTATCAATGGCAGCATTCCTACCTCTCTTTTTGCTCTCCCATCTCTGCGAATCATTCTGCTTTCCAACAACAAATTCAGTCAATTGGATGAGTTCTTCAATGTGTCTTCATCTGTACTAAACACCCTCGATTTAAGCAGCAATAATTTATCAGGTCCTTTTCCAAAGTCTATCTTCCAACTGAAAGGACTTTCCATTCTCCAACTTTCCTCAAACAAGTTCAGCGGGCCAATGCTGCTAGATGCGATCACAGAGCTCAGAAATTTGACTACACTAGACCTTTCATACAATAATCTGTCAGTTAACATGAATGCGTCTGATTCTAACATGTCTTCGGTTTTCAATATGACCAATCTAAAATTGGCTTATTGCAACCTGGAGACTTTCCCTGATTTCTTGAGACGACAGTCTAGAATAACTATTCTGGACCTTTCAGATAACCGAATTCGAGGTAGGATACCAACTGGATTTGGCAACTTGAAAGTCTCAGTTACCTTAATCTTTCTCACAATTTGTTGACTGATATTGAAAGGCCATTGCAGAATCTTAGTTCCAATTGGAAATGCTTGACCTTCATTACAACAAACTCCAAGGTCCAATTCCCTTTTTCCCAAAAAACGCTTCCTATTTGGATTACTCATCCAATAATTTCAGCTCTATTATCCCGGCTGATATAAGCGATAACCTGGCTTTCACAACTTTCCTGTCTCTATCAAATAATTCTTTTCAAGGCGGCATTCCTAATTTCTGCAATTTTTCAAGTCTTCAAGTGCTTGATCTTTCGTTCAATCACTTTTCTGGTACAATTCCTTCATGTTTAATGGCAATGAGTGACACCCTTGCCATCCTAACTCTGCGGAAAAATAATCTCACAGGAGTCATACCTGACAAGTTTCCAGCTCTGTGTGCTTTAAGGACTCTGGATCTCAATGGAAATCAATTAGATGGACCAATGCCAAAGTCTCTTGAAAATTGCGGGACATTAGAGGTGTTAGACCTGGGAAACAATCTGATTATGGATGGATTTCCATGTTCATTGAAGAATATTTCCACACTTCGGGTCCTGGTCTTGCGAAACAATCGTTTCCATGGTTCCATTGGATGCCCGAACACCAACGATACCTGGCAGACCCTTCAAATTGTTGATTTAGCCTTCAACAATTTTTCTGGCGAACTACCAGGAAAATCCCTCACAACATGGGAAGGAATCATGCCCGATAAAGCACAAACCCTACAATATGAGATCCTTAAATATGGTGATATTTATTATCAGGATAGAGTGATTGTTACCAGCAAAGGTCAACAGATGAAGTGGTTTAAAATTCTTACTGTCTTCACTGCCGTTGACCTCTCATTTAACCATCTTGAAGGACCAATACCAGAAGAGATGATGAATTTTGAAGCACTATGTATTCTGAGCTTGTCCAATAATGCTCTCACTGGCCATATACCATCATCTATTGGGAATTTGAGAAAGCTCGAGTCCTTGGACCTGTCAAACAATTCTTTGAGTGGGAAGATTCCAATACAAATTGCAAGTTTATCTTTCCTTTCATTCTTGAACCTCTCATATAATCATTTGGAGGGGAGAATTCCATCTGGTACTCAGATTCAATCATTTGAAGCAAATTCGTTCGTAGGCAATGACGGGTTATGTGGACCTCCTTTGACCCCAAATTGTGGCGGCGATGAAACACCAGGAATGTCACGATCATCTCACTCTGAGAGTTCAATTGATTGGAATTTCATAAGCGCTGAATTGGGATTTATTTTTGGGATTGGGATTGTTCTTTTGCCTCTAGCTTTCTGGAAGCGAGGGAGAACAAGGTACTGGCAACACGTTGATGACCTGCTCTATAGGATATTCCCACAGTTGGATTTTGTGTATGAACACCGTGGAGGGAAGAATTACAGAACTCTAAGGTGGATGTCTCACTAATCCGCATTTGTGGCGCATTCTCGTCATGTTACAATATTATGCTGCTTCATAGAATATTGAAGGCAAAGTCCAGACTGATGAGAATAGATGCTACGCACAATGACTTTTTTATTAATTAATCGATGTGGCTTTATTTTCTGTCTTTAAGTCTCATGAAAATATGTGGAAATCTAGCATCTTTTAAGTTTTATCTCAGCTATCAGAGTGAGTTTGATTTCCAACATCAAATTCCCAAATGATTGCTAACAAGTACTTTTTTGTGTGGCTAAAATACTCATAGCTTTTCTGAATTATACATCAGTTGTATACAATTTCCTGAACTTTAAAAATATAAAAATAACACCTTAAACTTTAAATTTTGTTCATAACATTTTACCATTAAAAAAACTATAAAATGAAATCTCAAACTATGTTTATAGCTGGTCTCAAGCCCGGGTAAAGGAGGAGGGTTGTGTTAGGCCATCAACAGCTAATATAAAACTTTGTTGAATCTATCATGAATATGGACAATAGACGTTATAATGTTAATGCTAGATCGTTGCCCATAAGTAACGCACTGCATAGCTTAAGTACAGTGATAAGTGAGTTAGAGCTGCTGCATCGGCGTCCGGATATAGTGTTAAATAAGCAAGGGCTACCGCGTCATTCTGGATGCGCGCAGCTAAAGAGGTTAGTCTATGAGAGCAAAATTAGATTTGATACTTGGAATGTTGGGACATTGAATTGTAAATCTGTAGAGGTTGTAGGGGTTATGATTCAAAGAAAAATTAATATCCTTTGCCTGCAAGAAACAAAATGGTGTGGAGAAGAAGCTAAGGATATTCAAGGTTTCAAACTTTGGTATACAGGAAAAGTAAGTGCACGCAATGGAGTAGGCATCATTATGGATAAGGAGTGGAAGAAGAATGTTGTAGAAGTTAGCAGAATTGAAGACAGAATTATTTACTTAAAAATGATAATTGGACGTGAGACTGTTAATATTGTTAGCACTTATGCGCCACAAGTCGGGACAGAAGCCAGTCTTAAGAAATTATTTTGGGAGGATCTAGAAGGGTTGATTCGACACATACCACAGAGTGAAAAGATTTTTATTGGAGGAGACTTTAATGGGCATGTTGGGAGAGAGGCTGGTCAGTATACGAGGGTGCATGGTGGTTTTGATTTTGGAGAGCTAAACAATGAAGGACAAACTCTTCTTAATTTTTCGTTGGCGTATGATTTTAAGATTGCCAACACTTATTTCAAGAAGAGAGATGAGCATCTCATCACTTACAAAATTGGAGTCTCAAGGTCACAGATTGATTTTCTTTTGGTTGAGAACACATATAGAAGACTTTGTAAAAATTGCAAGGTGATCTCCGGAGATGCTGTAACGACACAACATAGGGTTCTAGTCCTTGATGTGTGTATTATGAGTAAAATCCAAAAGCTTCGACAAGTAGTAGTACTAAGGATTAGGTGGTGGCAATTAAAAGGTGAGAAGCAAGATATTTTCAAGTGAAATCTTTTGGACAAAGGAATTTGGGAATCTCAGGGAAGTGCTAAGATCGTGTGGGAGGATATGGCTAAAAAGATACGGGAGGTTACAAAAGTAGTTTTGGGAGAATCAAAAGATTCTGGTCCGAGAGATGAGGAGTCTTAGTGGTGGAATAATAGTATACAGGACAAAATCAAGTATAAGAAGAACTGTTTTAAAGCCATACATTTGTGTAACAATGAGAAAAATTGGGAGAGGTACCGTATGGCTAAGAAGGAAACTAAGAGAGCTGTGGATGAAGCTTGTTCTAAAGCTTTTGAAGAATTTTATAAGAGCCTTGAGACGAAGGAAGGAGAACAAAACATTTATAAGATTGCCAAGAGTAGGGAAAGAAATTAAAGGATCTAGAACAGGTAAGGTGTATTAAGGATGAAGAGGGAAGAATTTTAGTTACAGATGATGAAATTAAAAATAGATGGGAGACTTACTTTTCCAAACTTTTCAATGATGGAGAGGGTTCATCTAGTAACTTGGAGGATTTAGTAACTGGTGAAGGAGAACAAAATTTGTCGTTCTATCGAATAATACGTGATAAGGAGGTAAATGAAGCTCTTAAGAAAATGGCAAATGGTAGAGCCAATGGACCTGATTGTATATCTATTGAAGCGTGGAAATGTTTAAGTGAAGAAGGGGTGAGATGGTTAACTAAGTTATTTAATGTGATCTATGGTCCAAGAAAATGCCTGATGAGTGGAGGAGAAGTACATTAATTCCTATTTATAAAAATAAAGGAGATATTCAGAATTGTACTAACGATAGAGGGATTAAACTCATGAGCCACACAATGAAATTATGGGAGAAAGTAATTGAGCACAAGTTGAGATTGGAGACAAGTATTTCTGAGAATCAGTTTGGTTTTATACCAGGTAAATCAACTACAGAGGCGATTTATCTACTAAGGGGATTAATAGAAAAGTATCGTTGTAAAGATAAAGATTTACACATGGTTTTTATTAATTTGGAAAAAGCTTATGACCATATACCAAGAGAAGTGCTTTGGAAAGCATTGAAAAAAAAGGGAGTACGGATTGCTTATATTAAAGCCATACAAAATATGTATGAGGGGGTAAAAACTAGTATAAGAATGCCTAGTGGTCAAACAAAGAATTTTCCTATAAAGATTGGACTACATCAGGGATCATTTTTGAGTCCTTATCTGTTCAACTTGATCCTAAATGTTTTGACAGAACATATTCAAGGGGAAATTCTCAAATGTATGCTCTTCGTGGATGATATAGTTCTTATTGTAGAGACAAGAGAAGAGGTTAATTGCAAACTTGAGTTATGGAGGAGGACATTGGAGTTGAAAGGTTTCCATTTGAGTAGGAGTAAGACGGAATATTTATATTGTAAATTTGGTAAGAGACTATTCGACAATAATTTGGAAGTGAAATTGGGAGATCAAATTATACCTCAAGTGGAAAAGTTTAGATATTTGAAAGCCATTATTCAAAATGATGGCGAAATCAGTGGAGATATTTTACATAGGATTCAAGCTGGGTGGTTTAATTGGAGAAAAACTAAAGGAGTTATTTGCGACCGTAAGGTGCCTAATAAACTTAAGGGAAAGTTTTATCGCACCGCTATCAGACCGGCAATGTTATATAATAGTGAATGCTGGGCTCTAACGGGACAACAAGAGCATAAAGTTGGAGTAATAGAGATGAAAATGTTATGATGGATGTGCGGACATACACGTAAAGATAAAATTCAAAATGAGCACATACGCGAAAAAGTGAGGGTAGCACCTATTGAGAAAAAAATGGTAGAAACTCAGTTGAGATGGTTTGAGTATATACAAATAAGACCAAGGGAGGCACTAGTGAGAAGAGGAAACATATAACTTTGAGTCCAATTAAGAGGGTAGAGGAAGGCCTAAGAGAACACTCTTGGAAGTTGTTGAACGCGATCTCTTAATTAATAATATTCCTAAAAGCTTGATAAATGATAGAGCACAATGGCATCTTGCAATCCATGTAGCCGACCCCACCTAGTGGGACAAAGGCTTGTTATTGTTGTTGAAATCTCAAACTAGTGAAATAAAACACATAACCTTTTGTACTAAATTAAAGGAGGGTAACTTTGTCATTTGGACATAGCAATCCCTAATTTCACTTTTCTATACCATCATCTAATTACTTCGAAGCAATTATCTATTCAGGTTCGATGCTCTTTTTATTTTGATGGCATCTCTAACCTTGTTCCTTGAGGGTTCTTTATCTTCTTCAGGTTAGTGATATGCTTTCCATCTTCATCACCTTTTATGCACAAGATCTTTCAACTTTATGCTCCTGTTAAACCCAAGCCCCTTTCATTTTCTTTGTAAATGACTCTTCGTGAATGTTGTTCTTCCCAATTCATGTCACGTAGCGATATGCAACCATTGAAATTAAGAAATTATTTTTTTGGCCATGAATTGACGATTAAAAATTTTGGACATCTAATTACTGCAAGCAAATCTTAGAGGTGAAGCTTAAAGAGGAATGTCGTGTAAAGATTATTCCTCATCAAACTATCTTGAAATATGTGATACTATTTTTGTCAAGAATGTAATTTTGTTGAAATTGATATGAAAAAAAATCAAAATCTGCAAAATTGTTACAGATACTAACTGTAAAATTTCTGTAGGCACGTTAACAAGGACGGAATGAAAAGGATCAACTACAAATTGTTATAGCTTGACAAAAGTGCCCTTAAAATTAGATCTATGCATTTGATGATAGGATAAGAATGTTGAAATCAAAATTCCATGTCATCTGCCTATGTGTTTTTATTTAATCTGACACGGCACTTTTCGTTAGATTTAATGGTTATTTTAACAGCAACATGTTGATGAACAATGTTTGAGAGTTTAGGGTGTCATTGTTACATTTTTAAAGTTAAGGGAGTTATATGTATTTTAGCCTCTCTTTGTTTTTGTTTTTGTTTTTAGATGTTCAATCGGATTGCGCATCTGTTAGGGTTCTCACTGCACAAGAGACATAGCCATTGTCAAAGGCATGCATTGGCTTTTCTTTTAGTCATATGCAATCTTTCCTATTCATTGAAGCTTCCTATCCCTTTCATCGATTTTTCCCCACTTTGAACTCTTGTTGCATGATTGACTTTACTGATTGCAGGTTCTACTTCAATCAAGTCAATGAAATTAAATTAGAAGGATTACTTTTCAACAACATATTGAGAGTGATTGTAGTCTATTTGAAATAAAAAAAATTCAAAAGACAATAATTTAAAATGGGGCCCTTTGTAGCTGGGAAGCAATAATTTATATAAATGTGTTTTAATGTCGCTTCTTGCACATATAGGTTATTTCTAGTTTTATCCACGATAACATAAAACTTTCTTTACTAATTGCACTCACTCTAATCACAACACGTTACAAAAAGTGCGTACAAGGGAATTGAATGTATTGTGGTTCAAGCCTTCAAGGCAGATTCCATGGCACATACTATGATGCATTAATATTAGAATTAGAATCAATAGCTAACTTTTTATTGCTCTAGTAAGTTCTGATTGATATTATTTCTACTATTTAACACGTTACCCTTAGCTGTTACCCCATTCCCTAGCGTACTATAATGTGTGCTGAAAGTCTAAGAAGAGAGGGATGAAGCAATCAAATTAGTAAGTGCAATGTTAAGTAATCAACGTAATAAAAAGTAGCACTAAAGTACCATGATTGGTTTGCTTTGTTTGTAAGAGAAACTTCCTCTGATATTGAGAAGAAAGCCATTAAATTTTCATCTTATATTAGAGAAATATTTTGCCAAGTTAATGTGTATCTTGACAGAGGAGTGCAAGTGCCCTATACTCTTGTTTATTACTTGCAGTCTTTTGAGGCTATAATTCTCAATTTCAACTTCATTTTTTTCCACAAAACGTTGCATTTCCAAGAGATCTATAACATCATGAAAATTAATCCATAATCAACTAAGTTAAATGAGGGTAACTAAGTAAATTAATGTGATGTTGATTAGAGAATGGTTAGAGAGCACTAATGGGCCTATTGTGATGTGATTGCAACCTAAAGATTAAGTTTGGAATAGAGTTAGGATCTTGAGAGAGGAATAGAACATGAACTGCTAATTTTGTACCACGTGTTGTGGCACATGCAATAGCAGCCACGGTACATGGATCACAAAGACACAAGGATTGCTCTCTATATTACATGCACGACACGTGTAGCATGCGCCACAACATGTGCTCAAAAATCTAGTTTAATGAGACACTTGACAAATCCAAGAACAAAAAAAGAAACAAAGAGGAAATGAGGTGGGACGTCGAGCTCTACCAGGGTGAGGTTCGAAAGTTTAGGAGCATTTTGAATCTATCAAACACCAAAAGTAAGTCTCCTAAGCTTCCTCCTCCTATCCTATTCCATTTTCTTAAGTGGTGAAGTTAAGATTTGAGTTGTGGAAGTGATTTTTGGACATATAAGTTTATAGATTCAAACTCATTGATTTAACTAGAGTTAATGAGAGTTGTTTAAGTTATAAACCTAGATTTGAGAATTTAGTGCTCCTTGTATGGCAAAAAATGACACTTAATGAGATGGCTGGAGTTGTTTAAATTCCACTAATGATAATTTAAGGGTTTACTGAAGCTAATGTGAGTTAAAGAGAGCTAATAAACCCAACGGATATGTCTAAATGCAAGGGGATTGAAATTTTGAATAGTTAAAGTGTTGAGTTAGAGAGTTGCTATTTCATTAATGGAGGTATTAATGATTGTTGGGTGTGATTAATTGTAGATTAATCATTTATTACACCATTTAAGCTTGAGAAGAGTTTTAGAAGTACTAGTATTAAAGGCAAAACTTTTGACTTCTAAAAAGTTTGTGATAACAAGAAAAAATTTACTTATTCATTTGCTTATTAATTGATTATAAATTTTTGTGAATATTGTTTGAGATATATATATGTGATGCTTGTGAACTTGTATTTGATGGAATTGTGGCAATTTTGATAATGATTTTTAGATGATATGTGAAAAATGAAACTATACATATTAAGAAATACTATACAAATTGTTAACATAATGATATGTTGGTAGTTATTCTCATAAAATGAGTATGGAAAATATGTTTGTGAAAAGTGTATATTGTTGTGAGATGATGTGTAGTGTGTTAATAATGATGCTTGAGAAATTGCATGTCATGAGTATAAAGTTGAAATTCACATGCAATTGATATATTAAAGAATGTGCATTCTATGTGTTAAGTATGAGTTTCATTACATGATCCTATAAAGTGAGAGTTTGTTTAGAAGGAGGAGTAGAGATTTTAAATTCACATGATATAGTTGCTATTTAGAGCTCAATGGCTTGCTTTTATTTATATATTGTCTCACATGTTCTATGAAGGATTGTCTCACTTGTTTAACGAAGGACCTAAACCTAACTAGCTTTCGCTTGTTTAATGAGGAAGCTAGCTTAGGAGTCCCATAGTGTGAGAGTTGGGGGAAACCATTATAAAATCTCCAAGTAGACAAATAAGATTACCCTTATTAATTTACACTAATCTCCAAAAATCAAGGTTTCTAGGGTTCAACCCAAAAAGAATTACCAGTTTGTTAAAATTGCAATAATTGGGATCTTAAGTTTTCACAATTTAAAACACTTCTAATTTCACATCTTATCAAGAATTAGAGTAAAATTTCCATACAGAAACATGGAATCAAAATTATATTATGGCATTTGTAAAAGGCGAGAAAACATCAATTTCAATAAAATAACTTTTGCGTCATGTGTCATGGCATATTGCATAAAATTTGACAACACATAGCTATCATATGACAACTTCTAGAATGAACTTTCGACACACACATTTCTCTGTTCGATGCTCAATTGAGGTGATCTAGGTATCTACAAAGAACCTTTTTCCTAACTTTAGCTAATAGCATAAATTTTATAACCAAATTATTTTTCAATCAAAAGATAGACACCTATTACTAAAGTCACTCTTTTTTTTCTCAACAATACACGACTAGGGTGTCCATTTGATAAAATGAGTGCTAAAAGCCTGCACCACCTCTTAGACCACACACAATAGACTACTATAGACTCATGCAACATACCTTAGATAAGTAATCACACTTAAGTCATAATTTCAATGCTTGACCTTTCAATTTACAAAAATATAAGAGGGAGCTAAATATGCATAAATCAACAAACCATTTATTATAATCAATTATTTACACAACCCCTTACTTGCACTAGTATTTTGGCTCTATTTAGCTTTACGTCCACATCATAAACAACGTTAGGCACAAAATATATTTGAATCATTTTAACAATAGTGCAAGTAGTCAAAATGAATTATGTAATCCTAATTGGCAAATAACAATTGAAAATACACATACATAACTATGAGGCCTACTAGTAGGATTTACATGGAATCCGAAGCCTCTAATTATTTTCCCTGATCCTGATCTAGTGAGCTAGTTCTTGAAATAGTGAAAGATGAGAGGTGAGTATAAGCACTCAATAACCAAGGTCAATCTAGCTTATATAATTGCATATTAATTAATTAAAGATGTAAATGGCAATCATAACCATCTTGTAATCAACTTTGATTTGCAAATGTTTGCCCTAACCACATAACTAATAACTATGTTATCGGGCATAATATTTATCTTTTCATAACACACACAAACACATACACATGCGAGATAGAAATAATATCAACCGACATCCCTACATAAACCATACTGAACTATAATAATAACAATCATGTAGCTAAAAATATGAAATTCATGATCAATGTTAGCCTTATACCCTCCTGATACTTTCGATATAAAATCGGTGGCTATTAAGTGGCTATGTCCATAACTCGAACTAACCAAACCTTTCACTTGTAAGGAGCTACCTCGCCAAGGCTACCTCACTCAGTTGTGATCCATGATTTCCCCTAATATTAATAATTATGGGTGTCTTACTTTTAATCTAGCCTTCTCATGAACCGATGGAGACTAGTTAGGTTCAAGTCTCTTAAAAAACAAGTGGGATGGTCCCTAATTAACTATAGGACAATAGCTACCTCCCTATTCTAATAGTCGATGCTAAGGCAAGCTTTCGATTCCAATGATTAGTCACCACTACCAGGTAGGTTTAACACAACTACTCTTCTCCATAGGAAAACTCCTACCATGATGATCATGCTATGCACACATCGACACATATCATGCAGCTCTAACAATATTAAGCATGTCAAATCATACTCATCACAAAACTATCTCCAACGTACTCCACAATCTCATCATGCACCATTTATCATGTTATTCATTTCATATTCATATATATAAATTCTCAATTAATAACATTAAAAACACAAGTATAACAAAAATTATTTTCTTGATTCAAGCACAATTCTTACCCAACACATAACTTGCCAAACTTTGCATTACTGAGTTTTTAAGCACCCAATAGTTTTCAACAATTTAATTTAATAAACAAGTAAGTAACAAGTAACTATACAAGCTAAATTCTCTTCCGGTTACCTCAAACTTTTGAGAGGTCAAAAATTTACCCCTCAAAACACAAACTTTCAAAGCTTATGTCAAGCTTGAATGGTGCTAAGTGAGTTAGTCTTCAATTAACCACAAGGGTACCCATTAATATCCTTATTTGAATAATCTTCATACTTTTTTCAACCTTTCAACTTACATATAAATACAATTTCTCACTTCTCATTACACCTATTAGGTTATTAGGTTTTTCTAGCTCACATTTTCATTAATAAACCTTTAAACTATCATTAATGGCCATCAAACACTCCCAACCATTATTATTATAACTAATTTCAAAAAGTAACGGCATTTATCAACCAAAAACTGATAAAACCATTAATATTAGTTTTAAATAATCTAAACAACTCCTATTAACTCTATTATAGCCAATAGGTTTAGACCCATAACTCATATGGATCAAAAATCAACTCCCAAACACAAACCCTAACTTAAAAGCTTGAGAAAATTGGTTAGGGAGGAAGAAGGATTGGTTAGAATACCTACTCTTAGGGTTTGCTACCTTCAAAATGCCTTAAACCTTCTTAAAGTTGATGTCCTAGCAAAGCAAAGCTGAGCTCCCTCATTTTTCTTCTTCTTCCTCTTTATTTTTCACATCAGTTTTGCATCTTATTTCTGTAAAAAATGTACCATGTGCTACCCAGCGACATGTGGTATACAGAGGTAAATTTTGTGTTCGGGTGGCTCATGCATCGCGTCATGTGACACAAAGTTATTTTCCTTTATGTTTCTCACTTTTTGATATTTAGGTTGTCTGACTTTACTTCGAACTCAATCCTTGGGCTGAAATCACAACCAAAAACATTTATTAACTCCTTATAATCATACACCACATTATCCTAACATTCTTTAACCATCCGCTAACTCCATTTAACAAATTAAACCTCATTATCTCACTAACCAACTAAGAATTAAAATTTAGGATGTCACAACCATGATGTACAAGTGAGTATAGTAACCTTGACCAAAAAGCTCCTTATACTTGGAAGACTTGGATAGTCTAAACATAAAAATGAAACCTATTGAGTGAAATAGCTTACAATTTCATGTCGGAGGTATCAGGAGGATATAAAGATAGCAATGGTCATACATAATATGTTAAATGAGGGTTGTATTTCATTATTATGGGCACATGGTTGTTAGTATTGTGACCCTTACATAATATGTTAAGTCACATGATTGTTATTATTGTGAAATGTTATAAGTTATTATTTTTCAGTCACATGTTTGTTAGTGTTGTGGTAATAGATGTTTAGTGGACAATATGATCATATGTGTAAATACATTATCATGATGAATTATATGACGATCTTTGTGAAATTGACTCCCTTTTTATTTTTTAGATTAAGGGGTTGAAAGTTGAAAATGAGAAATATGTATAATTTATATACTGTGGTATATTATACAAGTCATATTAAGTCTATTAAGTATGGTCTAGGAGTGGTTGTGAGCTTTTGGCACTTGGTTATGGAATTAGACACCCTAGTTGTATTTTAAATGTGAAAATGAGTGATTTTATGAATGGGTATCTAACTTTTAATTGAGAAATAATTTATGAGTAAGACTTATGATATTAGTTAAAGCTGTAAAAGAGCTTTCTGTAGACACCTAAATCATTTCAATTGAACGTCGGACAAAGAAATAAGACACATCAAAAGATTTCCCTGGTTGCTATCAAATTAATAGCAATAGAATTGTTGTTCTATACAATGCGTCGTAGTCTGTAACATCCTAAAAATTAACCTCCCAAACTAATTAAGGATAGTTAAATGAATATTTGTGTAGTATGTGGTCAAAGATGCCAAATAAATGTTTTGGGTTCTGTTTTCAACCCTAGGTTCGAGCCCAAAGCAAGGTCAAGTCACTTAGATCTCAAGAAGAGAGAAAACAAGCAAAAGTGTCTCTGTGCCATATGTTGCAATGTATGAGCTACAGAACATGAAAACGAGCTCTCTATACCACATGTCGAGGCATGTGTGTCATGCACTACAACACATGAATTTGTTTCTGCAAAAATAAGATGCAAATCAAACTTGAAAAATAGAGAGAAAGAATAGAGCAAATGAAAGATGGAGAAGGAGAAAGCTTGGAGCTTTGCTAGGGCTTCATTTTCAAGAGGTTTAGAGGCATTTTAAAGCTAATAAACCCCAAAAGTAGATCTCCTAACCTAGTTTTCTTCCTTTCTAACCTATTTTCTCAAAGTTTTAAGTTATGGTTTGTTAATTAGAGATGATTTTCAGTCCATAAAGGTAATGGACTTGAACTCATCAACTAAAATAGAGTGAATGAAAGTTATTTGAGTTGTTGAAACCATTAATTGAAGGTTTTACACATTAATGATGGTTATTGGGCATTTATATCTAAAAATTTAGCATTAATGGTGAGTCTTGGAGGTTGTTAGGAATGACCCTAAAAGAGTTAATGAAGTTAGTTGGGATTGGTGAAAGTTAAGAAATCCGATGGGGAAGCTTGGATGTTAGGAATGAGGATTTTGGGATATAATAGAATTGAAATTTAAAGTTTAAGTTGTGTAAATGATAGTATTAATCATTTTGGAACATGATTAATTGTAAATTAATCGTCTATGCATTTATTTGAGCTCGAGAGAAGGCTTAGAAGCATTTATTGAGGAGTAAATCTTTAACCTTTTAAAGGTTTGAAATAATCGAAGGAAATATATATTTTTAGTTGTTTGTTCATTAATTTATGTTTGTGAAAATAAAATGTCAGACTTAAAAGATTGTGTTTTATGATTAAAAACATGTGCAATATATTTGAAGTATTAATGATCCCATTCTAGCTATATTTACAAATGTGTGGTTTTGAAGCATGCATATACCAATGTTGTGGGTTAAAATACGTGATATATCCTGTTGATAAGATGATAATGTGATTGTATTAGCATGTGAATGATATATGCATGTTAGATGAGAAATTGAAATATGAAATGCAATTGAGAATCTAAGCGGAGAATGTCTATGGAAATACTAGTGTTGCTCTTATAGATAACATAATATTGTAAACCTAATGTGTTAACATTGAGTATGTGAAATTGTGAAATGAGTAGAAATATTATATAGCATGATCTTTTTTGGTAGAATTTCATCTAAGAAGAGGAGTAGATATAAATCCATATGGTAATAACTACTAATTGTTGGAATCAAGGGAAAAGCTTCATCCTACTGTTTGTTAAGGAAATATCCTATTGTTTATCAAAGGACTCAAACTTAGCTAACTCCACCAATTTGTCAAGAGAATAGCCTAAGGTTTATGACACTCTAAAAACTTGAGAATGGGAGAAACTATGGTCTGAGAGTCAGTATAGGGATCTTTAACCAGGTTACTTCTCACAATTAATGAGCTTGGATAGTCCATTCACAAGAACAAAGCCTTAATTGAGAAATAGCCAACAATTTAGTCAGAAGGTATCAGGATGGTTAGATCGTGCATTTTTATCCAATGTATCACATGGTTGTTAAGTTTGTGACAAGTTGAGGTAACTATTACTATTATTATCATATGATTGTCATTCTATTGCAATGTGTAATTGTGACTAAAGTGAATGAGATGATGTGAATACTTGTATCTATAATTAAATTAAAATTTAGAATAATTTAATAGAGGCCCAGAGTTTGAATTTTACTAAGCAAAAGTTTGGTTTTATTTGATTTTTAACTATGGGAAAAATTACCAAAGTTGACCCGGGCTTTTGTGCAATAATAAAAAATGTTGGGCCCTTTCTTGTAATTTTCCCCAAACTTTTTGACCAGCATTTTAAAGAGCAAACAGATGCAGAAAATGCAGAAAATGAACAAGGGAAGGAAACGCACAAACGGGGAGAGAGAGAGAGAGAGAGGAAGAAGAAAGGAGAAAGAGAGGGAGTTAGGCTCGGATCTAGGAGTCTTTGCGACCGTTGCGAGCTCGGCTACACGATAGGTAAACTCCCTACTTCAATCCTCTTCTCTTTCTCTTGATTTTCTTCAATTTTGGAAGAGAAAATTTTTAAATTTTGATCCCAAAGGCTTTATTCTTGTAAGCTTTTGTTCCTTTGGATCCTAGGGAGCATGTTTTGAGTTTCTATATAGTGATCTAATATTTTGAGTGGATAATTGGATGAAAAGAGGTGTTTTGGGCACAAAATAAACCTTGAGAAATTGGGTTTTTGCTCCTCAATGGTTTAAGCTTATTGATTTAGTTATAATTTTGCTATTTGAGCCCAATAAGATTTAAATTAAGGTTTGGTTTTCATTATAAGGGCTAATGGTGAAAGTTGGTGGCACTAAGTAAAGGTTTTTAATTGATTAAAAAATTATATAAATTGAAAATTAGCCTAGTGATGGCTAATAAATGGTTTTGGTGGTTAAGTGATACTATGTGAATGGTTGGTTTAATATATGGACCATTAGGGTGGATTATGACTCGTTGACCTAAGTTGTGTGGTATAAGTTATAGCCTTCATTAATGCTATTTGTCATGATAAGTGATGTGGATCACTTATATGTTGTAGAAAATTGTTGGTGGAACTTATTGAGAAGTAAGGAACAAGCCGAGCCCTATTTTGTACAAGGGGAACCCTTTTAGTACCAAAGGGTTGAGGTAACAGGGGAATTTATATTTCTTATTACTTTGTTTTAGCTATTTTTGAATAAATATTACTAGTTATCATGCATTACATGTTTTAAAAGATTAAATGTGCTTTATAAGGGGTTATGGGGTACTACTTTGATTATAGTGTAAATATGTTTTCTAATTGTTTAATAACAATGTTTTTATGGAAATGAGATTTATAAATATTATACTACTTTAGAGTGTTGAATGGTCAATACTCAGGAAAGGTAGACAAGAGTAAAAGGCATGATCTCGGTGGGAGTTCACCAATGAGAAGGTATGGATTTTTGATATTCTATGGCACACTGTCAGTACTCAGTGTTGTCTTACGTATTGTGGGCTCAGTGCACTAAAGTGGTTAGTGTATTGAGTGTTGACACCTCTCAGTGGGGGAGGGAATCCAACATATGAAGTGTGAGGTTGAGTGCCTAGGCCAAGGTAGCCCTCACATGGAGAGTAAGTCGGGCTGGCTCTGGGAGGGAGTTAGCTTTGGCTGCTCAGGATTCACGTCGAAGGGGCATAGGCGGTTCGGTGGATTAGATCATGCCTTAGATTATGTTTTGTGCCTGTGGAGGTACAAGTAGGTATAAGGTTTACCTGCGAGTTAAAGAGTGCCAGGGGGCATTCTGTTGGTCATGAAAGGCCATACCGGCCTAGGTCATGCATTCATGCATTTTAAATGGCTAAATTATATACTATGTTGAATTTATTATTCGTTTATTTGATTATGGCTTACTTTGTAATAATCAATGTAAATTTTGCTGTTACTGAGACTGTGGTTGTCTCACCCCTTTCTTTTCAATATTCTAGGTCCAGGCGAAGGATCCAGTGGTGGACGGGGAAAGGAGCAAAGCTAGGGGTTTGCTTGTGATTTGTAAAGAACTGCAACCCCTTTTTTTGAGCAAATATATTGTAATGTATTTAAGATTAGGGTGCCAGTAGGATATGATTATGTGTGTGTGTGTGAATATGTGTGGATTGTGTGCTTATGTATGAATTTTTGTCTATTTGCAGACTTATGGCTAGGAAACTTGGTTATGGTGTGTGGTTTTGATGGATTTACTTAGTAGACCAAGTTTCTATTACAAGCAGATCTTTATTTTGATATATATGTGATTTTATAAGCAAATGCAAAGTGGTTGCATTGCAAATGGTGTGCTATGGGAAAACATACAGCTTGGATAGAGAGAGTGGGTGCGTGGGCCCCACAAGGAGCTCTGAGCCAAGTGAAAATGTTTAGCATATGTATTTATATAAATACATGGTATTTGGATTGATTTGTGACCACTCTTGTATGATTTGTGCATTTTGGGGGTTTAGGGTCCATTTTGGGAAATGGCACCTGGGTGGTCAAATTTTGATGTATGGGGGTTTTCCATCATTTGAATGTTCTATCAGGTTTTTTAATCTTATTTGACGTGTCCAAAGTGTTTTCACAGTTTGTGACCATTAGGATGAGATTTGGACAATTTTGAAAATGGTTTTTACCAAAAAGCTGCACTTTTGCATCCGGGTGTCCAAATCTTAATCCGACCGTTGGATTTCTCTAAAATTTGGGTCACAAGTAAAACCTTTTATAAGCTTCGTGTGGACTTTGGAATCACGTCGATCGGATATCGGACGAGAAACGACGCACTCAGGAATTTGGTCTGGAAGTGCTGTCATGACAGCATTAAATTGCTGTCATGACAGCTACAGTATTGATTTTATAACCTGCACAAAATTCAATCCGTCCGTTGGATCTTTTCAAAATTTAGTATGCTAATAGTATTCTTTAAAAGACATGTGGGCTTTGGAATCACTCCAATCGGAGGTCAGATGATGAAATGGTGCACTCCGAAAGTTGGTCCGGAAGTGCTGTCATGACAGCTAAAAAGCTGTCATGACAGCAAAAATAATCAAATTTTTAACATGTCTAATTTTAAATCTGACCGTTGGATCTTTTTGAAATTTGGTATACTTATAGTACCCTTTGAATGTGACATGTGAGCTTTAAAATCACTTCGATCGGAGGTCGGATGGCGGAACGACGCCTCTCAGAAGTTGACTCGGGAGGGCTGTCATGACAGCAATTTAAATGCTGTCATGACAGTATCTTTTTATTTCTCTTTCGTCTAACTTGCTTCCGTGCGCTATAATTAGAACCTATAATTTTTTTAAGGTTTTAAATGTTTACTTTGTAATCGTATATTTGCTTAGTGATTTAAATGGTTTGTTTCCTAAGTTAGTTTTAGGATTAACTCCTTAACCACACTTAGTTTATTTGAATTGTGTGATTTTTGGATAACACTCGGGGCAAGTGTTACAAGTTAGCATGGAAAAATGTGAATTTTCTTACAATATTGAGTGGTTGTACTCACTCCTCTCTCTCAATATTTTACAAGATCGAGCTCAGGTGGAAAAAAGGGAAAAGTGCTTAAGGTTTAGAAATTTCATTATTCCTACTATAAAACCCCTTATACTTGTTTCTTTTGTGTAATTAAGAATATTGTCAGCTAGAGAGCATTTTGCATGTACTTGCACTAAATGAGTAGTTATGATTGATTGTTATATTTTGGGCCTTGAAAATTGTGTATGTAAATTCAATTATTTCATATAAGACTAAAATACTAGTGCAAGTATATGGATGATTTACATATTTCTTATTTGCAAGAATTATTGCTTTAATGTAAATGATTGACCTTACCCATTATTTTTATATTTAGGCGTTAAGGCTTGAAAATGAGTATTGGCTGTTATTCTATATATGTGGTGTATTGTACAAGTGGTCTGAAGTTTATTGAGTACAATCTAAGTGTTAATTATGGCTTTGGCACTTGTGTGTGGGTTTTGAACACCATTTGAGTTGAGAAAAGTATGTAGAGTGGTAAAATATGTTTAGGTGTCCAACTCCTTTGCGTAAAATCTTTTAGGAGTAAAATTCATGCCGATAGCTAGTGTTTGAAAAGTGCTTTTTATAGACACCTAAATTGTCTTGATCAGATATTAGACAAAAAAATGAGGCGTATTAAAAATTTGCCCCTGTTGCTATCAAATGAAAGCAGCAAGTACTATCAATCTATGGAATGTGCACAATACATGGCACAGAAAGAGATGTACCGTGGCACACAAGTAACAAGCTACAGTGCACCCCTTATTTTCTATTTGGATTCTTGTCTTTCTATAAAAATGAAATGCTTCTAAATCTTTTCAGTATCTCATGCTTCCGTGTTATATTATACTCTGATTTTAGTTTATAAATGATATTTTTGTATTCTTTTAAGTCTTAAAACTTGGAATCCCATTTACAAATTACAACCTTGGTAATGCAATCAGGGGAGTATAGTGATTACCATGATTTTGGGAATTAATTGAGGATTACTAAGGGCAACCTTACACGGTGCATGGCATAGAAAGAAGATGCCGCAACGCATCCTCTTTCTTTCACCTTGAAATGCTATTTTCCAACTTTAATGCAAATACTTTGAAACATATTGATATCTCATGCTTTCGTAAACATTCCTACTTTGATTTTGGCATATGAAAATTTTATTATAGTGGTTTTAGAACTTAAAAATTTGGGATCTCGTTTTTACTACTTTTATTACATTTGAATTAAATGAATTTCAAAAGGTAATTCATTTGGCTTAGTATCATGATTACCAATGAAGTTTATGGTTAAGTGTGGAATATAGTGTGTTATATTTCCATATTTTGGTTATCAGGAACAAAAATTGGAGATTGATCAAATGAATGCACAGTGAAATTCTCATCTGTTCCCTAATTGCATGGTAATTTCGATAATAACTTGTGCACTACCGGTGCGATGCATGGGAGTTAAGGTGTCACCGCAGGATCAATTATTTTATTTTAGAGTATGTAATCGTGAACAACTCATCTATCCCATTATATGATTGTTTTTTCCTATAGACAATAACTTGAAACATGTGGAAGTAATTTAACAAAGTGGACTCCAACCCTGATTTTTTTTTTGTTGTTTTGGAAGGAGAAATTAAACTTTACTCATGAAGGTTAATTAGAATAAATATTGTCAGTCGCAATAAATTCCAATAGTCAAGTTTACATTTATATATCTGAGATATAGAGTCAATAATCTAAAATAAGGTACACCCCTTATAAATAACACAGTGAGAAATAAAATAATCTATATTAATGGTCCTCTACTCCTCTTTATAA
>NW_026555889.1:0-47084 GCF_029017545.1 Prosopis cineraria | reverse complement strand
GAGAGAGAGAGGGAGAATATTTTTAAGAATAAAATATTTAATAAGAGTACATTAGAAAATTTTTTATTTTAAAACACAATCATAATTTAACTGCCTCTTCCTAATTCTAGTAATGTAATTAGAAGTAATTTGCATATAACAAGTAGAAGAGTATGTAATATTACTTTGGGATACTTGAATTTTGTTTTCGAGCAAAGGATTCTTGAAATTTCCAACTTTGTTCATGTTGCAATAATTGTTCTTTTTAGTGTTGATGTGTCATGTATGTCATATGCATAATTTTTTCCATCCTTTTGCGGACGATATGGAAGCAATTCTTTTGAATTTTGATGTTTCTTTTTACTGTTGATGCATCGTGCACGTTCAGGTTGCAATAATTTTTTTGATTCCTTTTTGCGTGGCAAATCTAAGAATTGGGAGTAGTGAAAATTCAAGCAGCTTTTGAAGACAGAGTACAAGCAATTCTTTTGAATTTTGATAGCATTTTTAGCTATCTTAAAGTCGTCTGCTCATAGGCCTCTAAGATTTAGTCACAACTCACAAGTTAAGTATGCAATATACCAAATAAAAATTGATAGCCCGGTAGAGTCAATTAGAGTCTGCAAAACTTTTGAGGTCTACTCACAAGTCAAAATGTCATATAAATAATATGTCATGTTATTAAATAATTTTATCAAAATCTCCGCGAGGTTTGTTATTTGTCAATACACAAATACATTTAATTAACAAATTCAATACATGCATTTATGTGGTCTGACAAGTTGTGTATGTAGTAAATTTAACTATGGTTGATAGCAGTGTGAATTTTGAGTGTTCACTTAACGAATGCTGATTTTAGTGAATTCTAAAGAATCAACAACCTGTTACGGAGATGTTTTCTTTGGATTGGATTGTTAGACGGCTAGACCCCATCCCAACTAGCTCATTTTCTAGATCATGCTCCTTTTAATCTCGGAGTATTGGATTTATTTAATTTGTAAAATTGCATGGTTGGGTTTAGTTATACTTCAAGTAATATCATGTCAACATGGCTGGCTCATAAGAAAAATACTTATTAAGGATACAAATCACTATGAAAAATTGAATGATGTCCCTTAAAATAGTTGATGCAAAGAATGAGAAATAAAATATTACGTGTGTATAATTTCTTCTATTATCATGCTGATGAGGGGTCACATTTTCATTATCATTGTATTATTTTGATTTGTGGTCGGTCAAAACAAAATTTTATTTTTGTTTTGAAAATGAGTTTTGGATATTTATAAGTTGTTTTGTGTGAAACGGAGTGTGACATTGAGGTCTACTCAAAAGTTAAGATAGAAGAAATAAAATAAATAGGTTAAAAAAATAAACAAAAAATAAGATGATCAAAATATGAAAAGGGATATGTGAACTATATTCAAAGGGAGAAAAAGTAATTTAGTCATGAGATTGAAGTCATGATTTATGAGGTTTATGAGGTTTTTGGAGGTTATCTACTCTTTTCCAACATATAAAGTATTAAATAATTAGTATGAAATAAAAATAAATATAAACAATTAACACCAATTACCCCTCTGATCATTTATTTTTCCTCACCCCTTTCACGCGGCCACAGACCGCTCCCGCAGGTAACTCTTTTAGTTCCTCCTTATACCCTAATCGGTTTCTCTTCTGGAGGCATGACTCAGGTATACATTCATATATGTTATATGAACAACCATAAAGCTGTTAACAATTGTCCCTTTCCCGAAAAAGTTGCTGTTCTTTTTCTTCCCTTAGTGATTTGTCTGCATCAAGCCTTGTTACTCATATGCCTAAGAAGATAATAACAACAATAGTTTTTCAATTTGCTTTATCCTTTGGTCCCATGCACAGGAACTAAATCCTCCTGTTTTCAATCTCTTTATATATATAACCTAATAAAAATATAGTTTTAAATGATTTCATATACATATGAGAGAGAGGACGTGAGAGCAATATATATATATATATATCTAAAGCCTATCTTCTTTCCTTATATATATAACCTAAGAAAACACGTATATCTCACTGTCCCCTTGTAGCCTTCTGATGCTTATTATAGTTGCATATATATAAGCATATTATTATTACATACTTATAATAGTCGCATAATAATTATATATAAGTAATTTATAAAATAATAAGTTAGATTAACACTTGAGACTTGTAAGTTAGGAACGTGTATAATTGGATTTGACATGAAACTTGACTATTAATAAATTAATTAAAGTATAAAGTGATATGAATTTGAAAGGAAAATACTGGGCCCTCAAGGGTAGCGCTAAGGTTTTATAGTCATTTTAGAGTAACCTTAGGATAGCTGTAGGGAAATCTTAGTAACTTTAAATTCTTTATTAATATTTTATATGCATGTAATTTTTGTAGACTCTCACTGAGAGCTCTTCTTGCTTCGTTTTGCTATGTGGTTGCATGTGCTCAAGGAGAGCAGGTAACTCAGGTTTTTTCATGTGTGTGCAAGTTGTGTTTTTGATAATGAATCCATATAATCATAAAATTTAATTGTAGAAAATTTATATGTTACTTAAATCCTATCAAGCATGCTGTGTAGCTCGGCTATATATTATTAGTATTTTTTTTCAAGCATACTTGTAAATGAAGATTAATAAATACAAATGACATGTATTATTTAAGAGTGGTTAATTTCTTTCAAGCATGCTTGTACATTGAGTGATTAAAATGAGATAAGTCTACTCCTTTTCAAGCATGCTTGTACATGATGTAATTATTATTTATGGTAGTATGCATTGTATTGAGGGATGGGTTGAAGAGGAGGTGATGATGTTAATACATATATGATTCAATAACCACGTGATTTGCCTCCACTACGCACACAATGGTTGGCCTTTTTCAAAGCCTCATTCCTCAATACTTACCTGGCGGCTTTGTAAAGAAGGAATGTGAGACAGTGACACCTCCTGGTTGGGGTTTTTCAAGGAGGGAAGCCATAATCTAAGCTTGGGCTCTATACTTTTGGCTAGGTACATCTCAAACATTAGAGAAACTTGGTTAGTCCAGTGTGTGGGTCAAATTGTATATAAGCTATGGTTCCATTCAGTGAATTAAGGATGGATGGAGTAATAAGGGAGATTTTTGGTATTGCTATTGACATGTTATGAGCTATTTCCTGTGAAAATTGTATGTTATAATAAATGATGCTTATGAGCTCACTTGTATATTGATTGTATAATTGTGTGATTGAAGTTTGTGCATGTATGATTTAACTTTGGTTACTGAGATGTTAGTGCTCACCCTTCTTTAACATTTTCCAAGGAAGGCCTGAGTAAGAATTAAGGGAAGGCACTGGAGGAGTGAGCCTTTGGCTCTTGTACTCCTTGCAGCGCATGCAGGATTATATTTACTTTTTGCCATAACTATAGGACCTTTTGTTTATTTTTAGACCATATTTCTTTCGTCCTATTTGATTTTAAATTGGACGGGTAGTCCACATAAACTAGCTTAGATAAGATTCCTAACATTTAGTTATATGTTAAATTATGATGTCACAAAAAAAATTATGCTTTGAATTAAATAAAGTGGGTGTAGCCTTTGTTCTTCAAACTGTTGCTAAGTGCCTAGATAGTAGGACAGGGTGTTACACATGCCATGTTACATATTCATTGTGAAATATGCCCAAGCCAGGATTTGAGCCCTTAACCTCACCTCCCAAGTCTTAAGTCCTTCTTTTGTGCCAGTTGATCTGAAATACACTTGCAGTTACTATATGCAAAATTAAATATATATTATTTAACTACCTACACATATATCAAATAATATATTATTAGAAATATATGAATATATATTTATTTTATTTTCATTTATAATATGATAAAATAATTTCTATGAGTGTATAAATATATATATATATTATATTTTAAAAAAATATTATTTTTTGTAGCAAAATATTTTTGTTAGGAATAGAACTTAAAATGGAATAATATTAATAATTTTCTTATAAACATTTTAACCCAATTTTTAAATTTTATTTTTATTTTTCAAATGAAAATAATTAAGTATATAATTTATTTATAAGTATTTATTTATATTAGTTTACCTTAAATATCTTCTACTTTTTCCATATTTTCTTAAAAATTAATAATTAAATGATTAAAATTTTATCTTCTCCCAAGTTAAATGCTTCCCCTTATTTTATTAAAAATAAATTTTTATCTATAATTTTTTAATTATATTAAAAGATATTTTTAAAAATTTTTTTTTAATCATATAATTTTGTTAATAGTCATTTGAACAATTATTTTTTATTATCTTTGAGATAAGAAATAGGTGGACATGTGATAAATTAGAAGTAGATGCTAAAAAAATCTAAATTAAAAATCTAAGTGGATATTTTATAATCAAAATAGAAAGAATCTTGTCTTGACTCGATCTAGATAGTTTAGACTTCCATTAAAGTCTTTTTACTAGAGTTAATCTCAAGATAATAGGAAATACTTTTCAAAAAATTTACAATTTAAAATAAATGAACTTTAATAAGTTTATATATAATTTCATCCATAATTCAAATATTAAACATAAATTAAACAATCAAGTTTACAATTCTCATCAAATAATAATCCCAATAAATTTAAGATTAACAATTAAACAATTTGAGTAATGTGAAGAATAAGAACCAGATGAGAAAACACTACCACAGAAAACACCATACTTGATTTTATTTTTCTAATACTTGATGATTTATAACGGTCAAGTAACATTGGGACATATATTACAGCCAATTTCACTTGACGATTAAAATTGTCAAGTATTCTCCACCTATTTTATTTGTTGCTCATTTTAAATAACATCAAATATGGAGAATGTTATTTAACTTATCTTGTGGTAGTGAAAGAGAAGTTCAGCAAACAAAAGTAGACAACATGTGTTACCAAGTTAAGCATCAAGTGCGCAATATGTCAAGTAGTTTGTAATGCTATTTGCATTTTATAACATCTATACAACTTTAACAGTTCAATGCCATTTATGTATATCTATGTAAGTAAGTATTTATGTACAACTTAGCTTGATTATAATTGAAGAAATTTTTTTGAAAGAATTATTCAAAAAAAATATAAAAATAATTCTCTTTATAATTTATATATTACTTAGCTTGATTATGTATACTAACGTAATAAGATCATTATTAAAAATAATCCAAAAGAAATGTTTTTAAATGTAATTATTAAAATAATATCATTATTAAAATACTAGCTTAACAAGTCATTATTTTTAAAAGTAATCGTTAGTGATCTTATATATAATTTATTTATCATTCTATATATAAATAGCAACAAATTTTTCTTTTAAAAATAATTATGTATATTATTTTTTATATTTTTTTAATTTTGAAATTATTTTAATTTTTTAATTATTTTTTTATGAAAATACTTTTGTCGACAATAGCTTGTCACCACTAAAGTAATTACATATATTATTTTTAATTTTTAATTATTTTTTACTAAAGTGCTTTTGGCGGTGACGTTTGTCGCCCCTGAAAGTATTACATTACTTATTTTTAATTTTTTAATTATTTTTATGAAAATTAACTTTTGGCTGCAACAAGTATCACCTCTAAAATAAATTTACATAAATTATTTTTAAAGAGACTAACTAATTTTTTATCAATCTGTTTGTGAGTGACATTCTTCAAACGATCCTCATGTTTGAAGTTCCCTTTTTATTTTGACTTCATTATTCATTTATGGTCAGGTTTGCAAGCATTGAAAGAAGTTTGCATAGATACATTGTTCCTTCAATTATATTGTACCCATTTTAATTTTAAATGAAATAAATTTCTCCCTGAATTGATATTTTTATTTAATTCAATTGTTAACAATTCTATAACATTTGAAGAGTGATAGTTTATCGAAATAATTTTTTTTCTACAGAGTAAAAGTTTGATTTTATTTTATTTTAAATTTAAATTATAAAAACTTTTGTGTCATTTCTTGTAATATTCTCGTGCCCTTGCTTATATTTTCTTTGTGGTTTTTGTCAATTTTATCTTGTGATCAGATTTTGTCTTCTTGGGTTGAAAAAACAGAGCATTTTGCGTCCTCCTTCTTCTTTACCGACATCTTGCTCCTCTTCTCTCCTCACCGTCGTCGAATTCTCCTCACTGTCGGACTGCTCTCGTTACTGTCACTCTTCTCCTCTGCTTGCCGAACCTCGCTGTTCCTGCTCGTCTCATTGCCACTGTGAGCTTGCTGTGATTCCTGTTACGGCTTCACGATCCTCTGTTTCTTTCTCTCCTCGATGCTGGTGTGGTGTGCGTGCGTAACCAAGGAGTTTGCGTCTTGAATGTTGTTCCTTTTGTCTTCCTCCAGTGGTCTGCGTGCTTAAGAAGTGACTTTCTGATCAATTATTAATCGAATATTTATTCTAAACATTTTTGTTGGTTAAATAGTATGATTGTATGGTTATGGTTACAAAAATAGTGATTCAAGCATGAAGAAATTGAAAAGAAAATTTGATGGTTGAATATTATATTTTGAAAAGAATGGTTTTCAGTAAATGTTTCAATTCCATGCATGCTTGATTTTGATTAGGGGGACTGATTTCATTATGCTAAATGCTAGTGACAGTTTCGTTATCTCTTGGCACTCCATGGTACACCTAGTAGCTGGGTGCTCAGGAGTTACTAGCCTTGTGCGACAGTCAATGCACATGAAATGGAGGGATGATATTCGTGAATATAGTACTCACGCTTGTTTTCATGGCTTCAAGCTGCGTTTGTTAATTACTTATCCTTGTGGACTGTATCCATGCTTGTTAATTGTTCTGATAAAGTGTCACTAAAAAGTGAATTTTTAGAAACTTATTATTTTTAAATTTATTCTATTAAACAAATTGTTTTTGATCATATATGATTTTATATGGTAAATTCTCTCAGGTTAGATTTAAAAATTTATTGTTTTATTAGTTATTTACAAACATTTTTCTTGATTATATCATTATTCAGATTTCTTTTTATATAATTTATGAGTGGTATGGTTCTTGATACTCTATAAATTTCCAAAATTATTGCTTTATTTCATAATTATATCGTTGAGCAACTTTGTCATTTATTGCTAGTTAAATATATGTTTTACTTTTTGTTGATTTTTGTTTTAATTAAACTTCATTAATTACACTTTTACATGTTTTATCTATAATTTTAATTGGGATGCTACTCACTAGAAAATTTTCTTTGATCTCAAATATTGAAGTTGACCTGGCATCTCTTACTGATCATTGAGGGGTTCTATTACTTTTTCAGATAGCAAAAGCACATGTTAGTCATTTTGTTGATGCAAATATATATTGTATTATGCAAATTGTAATTTAGTATTCCACGTATACCTTAGTTAGATCCAAGACTTTATTTGTTATTGTGAAATCTATTGGTGTGGAACTAAGCTCTTTTCTGGTTTGGTTGACAGGTTTTGCTACTGTAGAAATTTTGGAAGAACTTAATTATAGGAGAGACTCTGTCAAAATTTCTACAGAATGTTTAAAAGTTTACCAACTTTATAATTCTATATATATTAGAGACTTTTTTGACTAGTACGGATTATTTATCAATATTTTATCTTAATATTTGATTGATTAAGGCTTATAAAATGTGAGTTTATCTCACATTCTGTGTGGTCTAACCTTAGTACTAGGGTGTGATGTAGCCTATATCACAAAATATGCTATCTCCACAACATCAAAAGCTAAATGCACACAACTCGTGGATAATCATAGAATAACATAAGAGTATGTAACAAAAACAAAGATATAGAGACAAATAAGGCAGTGTTGGTGGAGAAGTTGGAGGGAAGAAGGAAAGGGTGTTACACAAGGACTAAAAAAACCCTACTATACTCTCCTCTCACTTCCAACACCACTCCTATAATAAAATTAATTTTTATATAATGTGAAAATATATGACTATGTTTTTATCATTGAATTCTGGACCAAAAAAACTCTAAAGTAAAACTTTTCTAACAAGATGATATATTAAAATTCATCAAACGAATGCATATTAAAAAATGATCATAAATAAGTTAAGTGGTACTCACAATTAGAAAAATGATTAAATTATGATATGAACAATTTTTTATAAAAGAAGAAAACAAACTAGGAAAAGAATTGAAATGATATAATGTCAATTTAGAATTAGCTCGCTCCCTCTCCTAATCCTAAACCAAACAAGAATTTTCCTCCCCTTCATATCAACCAATAATAAGTTCAGCCTATTAGAGTGCTTTTGACATAAGCTCTCCTAAGGGCCTTAATTTTTCTTTTTAATTTTATTTTAATAATAGTATGTTTTAACTATTTTTGATTTTTTTTTTTATGTGACCTAGTGGAGTGCTTCTGTAAAAGATATCCCTTATATCAGAGCCCTTTTTGACAAAAGTGCTTTGATAAGTTCTACCTCAGTATTTTAAAAAAATTGTATTTTACAAAAGTGCTTAAAAAAACATGATTCTAATAGCGTATAAAAACAATATTTCATAAAGAGATTATTTTATGCTAGTGTAATGTTATGTTTTATACATTGTTTTAATTAATGTTATTTTATTAACTTATACCATTAATATAATTTAATAGATATCTAAAATTATTTTTTTTATAAAAATTTTAATATTTATTTTAAGTAAATTAGCCCCATTGATTATTTTATGCTTATTGTAATGTTATGCACATTTCATACTCATAATTCTCATTTTTCCTTGTATTCTTGCAAAACAAAGTTTAATGTGCTGGAGATAAGGAGTGCTTGGATAGGAGCTACCATTCAAGATGCTTGGAGACCGTATAAATGTGCATCTAAACAAAAAATATTATACAAAGTATGAAACTATGATTGAAAGATTGAAAAATCTCTCCATGAGATGTGCTGGATCATTTTGGAAAAAGATTTAAAGCTCTTGATATTTCTATTTTTGTTATTCATATTAATTTAAAGTTTTGAAAATTACATTGACGTGAGATAACTTTTTATCAAAAAAAAAAAAACCTGGACTGGAATTTTTAGTCTGAATGCATATAGATAAAAAAAAAATTTTCCTATGTCTGGCCATCATTTGAATCAGATAAATCAATATTTTATTCTAATTTTAAATAGATTTCAGGAAATCCATTTTTATAGTACAAGTTTGGATTTGGCAATGGAGTTCATAATTTGTATCCTGTCCCGGCTAGCTCCCCCATATTCCATAGCATCCCATACTATATAATTCACAAATGTATCAAGAATAACATTCAGACTTCGGATTGAACTGTTTATTTTTCAAACGTATCTATCAATGACTACATAGAATCCTTGGAAAGCCCAGAACTTTCAACACTTACAGTGGAATAACATTTAATATTTGGCAGCATTTAGTTTTTATAATCTATATTGATATTTTTCCCTTTCTTTTTTTTTGGCCCGTTTTCTTTTTTACGGAGGCACATTTCTCATAAAACGCATGATATTTTTCTAATAATATATAACAGTAAATAACCCAAGGTTCTTTAAGTGTTGGAAAATCTTATTTAGCTGGATAAAAATAACCATTTTATTTTAAAAGACAAAACTAACCTTCCACTTCTACCATCTATCTCCATTCACTATTCAGGAGCTGGATTATGGACCTATTTTGAATGATCAAAATTTTAAAATTTTTTTCTTTCAACTTTTAATCAATAAATTTAATTTTTGAAAAGTCAGATATTTTTTAGCAACATGTAAATATGATAATTAAATTAAGTTAGATTATTTTTATTTTCATTTTCCATGTACTAAAATAATAAAATACTAACATCACATGAATAAGTTAAATTAAATTTGGACAATCAAGATTATGGAATAAAATCCAATATGTAAATTATCTCTTTCTTGCCGTCCACATACTTGCCTTACAAAGAATCTCTCTTCACAAAACCTCTCAAGTGATATCAACCAATTTGATAAGTTATTTTAGATAGCATTTGGATTAACTACTAGAAAAATTAAAATTAGTGGCAGAAGAAATTTTGTGACAGAATGAAATCTGTCACTAGTTACATAATTATTGACTCGCAATAAAGGATATAGTCACATGTTGATCAAATTTTATAAATTTAATGACCAATTATATCTATTACTAATTTCCATCACTAAATCTTTATATTAATGAAAAATTAGTGATGAATATTTTAATTAAAAAATTTATAAGATGTGCTCAAATATTTACAAAATTAAAAATTGATAATATACAAAGAGAGATTCACATGAAAATATTCCAAAATGAAAAAATTAAATAATTCCATGAATATTTCTCTTACTGTAAGTAAATATATAATATAAAATGATCTAGAAAACATAACAAATAAATTCTTATTTTATTATGTAAATTTAAATTATAACACATAATAATAAAATTATATAAAAAATATTTATTTTCACAAATATATATCAATTGATATTAAATAATTTATTTATTTTTGAATATGTGAAGTTACTGTTGTAAAAAGTTAGAGTTAGAGTTATAAATTACTGATAAAATAGTTGTAAATTATTCAGTTATGCAATGTATATATGTTTAATATGGACATTATTATCTTTTTTTCTCTCAATTTTAATTTATACTCAGGTCCCAAGGGAGCTAGTTATAGTTTCTGAATTTTGTGAGACTTATTTATAAATAAGTCTACTTCATGGGACTTATATGTAATTTTTCTTTTATTATAGGTTCGAAAAAAATTTTTATACAGCTTCAATTAATTACCAAATTACCCTCATTGAAGATAAAAATATTAGACTAAAGTAATTTTTAGTCCTTTAATTTATATACAAGGTTTCAATATCCTCTAATTTTGTAAAATATCTTTTTGGTCCTTTTTCCTAGCATCTTTAGTTTCAAATGATTATTTTTTTATCAATCATTGGTATTTGAAAAAATTAAACTTCATATGTCAACACTTGAGAATATTTTTTCAATATTTAAAAGTTCAATGTAAAAAATTATTGGGATAAAACTAATAGTGTTAGGGTAAAGGATTAAAAGGACACTATATAAAGTTAAGGTAAAATAAAATGTTGTATAAAGTTAAAGGATTAAATATATCTTTAACCAAAATATTATTATTTCTCATGCCAGTATTTCCTTCCATTTCATTTCTTCTTGCGGGCATCTTGAAAAAAAAAAAAACAATAGTTAAGAAGTAGAGCTAGATTGATCCTAAAAAATTTCAAACCTCCCTTCCTCTCTTACTTTGTCTTTATCTTCCCTCCCCTATTGTCATTGCAGATTTCTATTTTGGGCATGGAGATTCATCTCCCTCTTCCCTGTTGCATGATGTGCTAAGAGTATGCGTGAGGTTTGAGCTTCAATTCTATTTCCTTCTTAATGCCGTATTCTTCTTCTCCTCTTTGGACTTCTTGTTACTGGTTTGATCAGAGGCGGGTTCTTCCCTCTTCATTTGCATCGATAGCATTGAAATCCTTCTCTCTGTCTTTGTTGACATCATTCATGTGTAAGTGTGGATCTCATTCTCCTTTCTTCTTCCCTGGTTATCTTGTGTGGGGTGTGTGGTGTTTGTGTAAGCTTTCTTTTCTTACTTGTTTAGTTGAGTGCATGTTGTTTTGGTTGAATTTTATTGTGCTTAAATTTGATTATTGATGGATGTTGAGTTTGAAAAGTAGGATAAATGTAAATATTGGTATTTGGAAATTATTGAGTATGATTTGAAGGTTAGGACGCTTGAGTGAATGGTTGTAAATTGATGCACTTAAGGTGTTTGATAAAATGAGTGATAGAAGAATTTTTGGTTCAAAAGAGTGGTCAAGTGTGGGGGGTGTGTATGTTGATGCCATAGATTGGTGTTCCAAACAATATGAATTGATTGATAACTTGGATATCGTATTGTCATTAAAATGGCCGTTAATGCTAGTCATTCCTATCAGTTTATAAGCGAAGTTCTATGTCTTAATAGTGCTGATAAAAAAATCTAAGATTTATAGTATAAGTCATTTACAAATTCCTATCACACAAGATGCATTGGCAAGTGCATATCAAATTATGAGTTACTTCTTATTAGATCTAGAGCTAGCTAAGTATACAAATCTCATTCCCATCATCGATGATAATAGTAGGATTATGGATGTTATAGCTTCTTTCTGGATAACCTTAAGGATTACTTGCATAGTATAATGGTAGATATAAATCTATGTAATATAATATGTTCTCATCTCACTCGAAAAATCAAGCAACTCTTTATGCCTTTAACACTTTGATTAAAGTTTAATAAGTCGTATGTGTTAAAGAAGAGTTGGCAAGACAAGTTAAAATATCATCAAAATATTTAGATGAGATTTAAGGACAAAAGAGCTTAGATTTACAGCTTGGACACTAATGCCCAAGAGGTGTTAGGTATAATATCTGTTAGAAGAAATTTTGAATTATAGTGGTAAAAATATGTGTGACTCAAGTCTATATCTATAGCTTATAAAAAGCTATTTGGAGAATGTGTGACTCAAATCTTGAAGGGATGGTAGAAAAAAGTTATTTAATTACTGAAACATAATACAATTTAAGTGGGTTTTCCTTTAATAATAAGATATGTTTTCCAAAATATAAAAGGAAAACATAACTTTAAGTTCTTATACTTTACTCGCATTTTGCTATAGATTCTTGTACTTTTTTTGGTGTTCTAAGCCCCTACACTTTTATTTTTTTAGGTTTTATGTCCCTAAATGAACAAAGTGTAAGGACCTTAGAGGCACCTAGAATACTGAAACATAAAAGTGTAGAGGCTTAGAATACTAAAAAAAGTGCAGGGACTTATAGCAAAACACTAGCAAAGTGCAAGGACCTAAAGTTATATTTTCCTAAATATAAACAAACAACATATAGAGAAGAATAAGAAAAATGTAGGGCTCCCATTGATTAATTTAGAAAACATTTTCTTACAAAATCAAATCCAAATTGAATATAATTACTTGAAGAAAATTAATGGACTTTAAGGTATTAAAATTCAAACCCATAATGTTAAAAGAGAAAAGAAACTACATGAAGAAATCCAAAAGTCATATAATCAAGAAAATGTCAAATACTTTGTATATTATTACAGCACATGGAGTCACTCCAATTTACAAGATTACTTGTTCCAAAAAAGAAATCTAAGGGCTAAAGAAATAATAGCTAAAATTTGATTTAACTATTATTCAACTAGAAGGACCCCTAACATTTTCTTCGAATGAAGCCTTGAGTTTTTTCAATGGTATAACAACATTAGTCATAGTAAGTCACGCCTCAGGTAAATTAATGCAACAACTTAATGCTAACTCAAAAACGATAATATATGTGGTAATGTATTATTAGTATTTTGATTTTCTTTTTGCAGCAAATTGGCATCTATAATGCTGATAATTCAATGTCATGTTGATTTTCTCACCCAATCTTTCAAACTTAATCCTTGAACAAACGTCTCATTTGTCAGCTTCTTCCTTGTAAAGATTTCCATTAGCAAAATACCATAACTATACACGTCTCTTTTAATAGAAACAACTCCTTTCTATCTATACTTTGTTATGCCAATTCAAACAATTAGTATAAAAGTCATGATGTCAAAAACATAATGCAAGGTGTAGTTAAAACTTTTATTTTGTATCGTGAATTCAAATATTTACACATGAAGACATACAAATCAAATAAATAAAATTTTATAAGGCATAACAAACAAAAGAACATATAAATAAATCAAAAAAATTTATTAAACCATCACTTGGTGCCATATAGCCAATTGTAGCCAAAGTTTTGGTATAAATTTGTCCTTCACCAAACAATTTAGCAATACCACAAAACATTGCTTGGTTTCACATCATAGTGAACAACTAGTGTCGAAGAACCATAATGAAGATACTCCAAAGTAGTTGCCACATCAATCATTATGTTCAACCTTTGCAACACATTTAAATAATAGTTATGAGAGTATAACCATTTGTCTAGACTCCCATTTTCCATGAATTCCATTATTAGAGATTTGAAATGATTATTTGAGCAACAACTGATAACCTTAATGAGATTGCAATGGTGTAAATTGCACATGGCAACACATTCAATATCAAAGTTTCTTAATGCTTCTTCCATTTCTAACTTAAATACTTTGATAGCAACTATTTTTTGAGTTTGAAGAGTTGCTTTGTATACTAATTCAAAACTTCCAGAGCCCAGAAGATTAGTCTTATCAAATCCATTTGCTCCTTGCCAAAGCTCATAATAGGATATCCTAGTTGGTGTGTCAAAATTCATTGAATCCCTATTGGTTGAATCATTAACACGATCTCTCTTTACTTTAAAAAGACAATGCCTAGAACAACCAAAATGACAGCCATGCATATGATAGGCAATGAGCACTTTATCAATAGCTTTAATTTATTTAACATGTGCTTCTATCCTTTCCTACATGGGTGAACTTGTAATTGTGACTTCCCACAAAGAACATTATTCATCATAAAAGGTTCAACAGTGAAATTTTGAAAAGGCCCCCCACTTGGAATTTCTCCGTGCAATAAATTATAAGAAACATTAATGTGTTGAAGATGGATTAATAACTCTAAGGATTTTGGAATCACACTAGACAAATAATTATGGCAAAGATTTCATACTTATCATGCTACCAAGCGATTCAAGAATATTCCCTTGTAATTTGTTTTGGGCCAAAGATAGGGTTTGCAAAGTTTGTAGGCTACCCATAGTTGTAGGGATGCTTCTTAAAATTTGATTTCTTGACAAATTCAATAGTATAATTGTCTCAAGTTTGATACCTTACTAAAATTATTCTACTCAATGCATTGGAGGATATGTCTAAGACCAATATATCTTCGAGACTTCAAAGAGAAGAGGGTATATGAGAAATGAATTTGTTATAGCCAAAATTCAACTTCCATAGAGAAGTATTCCTGAAGCATCTTGGAATCGCTCCTGAAAACATATTGTTGGCAAGATGCAACTCACTTAGACTTTTGATAGGATTTAGTCGCTTATCCTTAAATTTAAACTAAAGCTAACCTTAATGCAATATAAGGTCAACCCTAGGTCATCTCCTAAGGAATGGTCTTAGTTTAATTAAAAGTTATCTAGTGGAATAAATCACTCAAACTTGTAGGAATTTAGTTACTAATTATCTAAACTAATTACCTAATGTGCAAGTAAATAAAATGCTAAATGAAATGAACTTCTCTTTTCACAAGAGTGGAACCCTTGAGATTAGTTGATTTTGGACTTATTATCTTATCATAATTAGGCTAAGTTTAGCTTTCCTTCCTCTTGGCTAAAGCTGTCATGACTTAAGAAAATTATCCAAAGCTAATTAACCTAATTAGCTAACTTCCCTAGGTCTTAGATTAAAGTCCTTAGTTCAATTAACTAATTGGTGTAAAAATTAGCCAAGTGAATCACTCAAAACTCTCCCTCAAATGCCACGGCCAAGACAAGAAATCAAGTAACCACGAGATTATGTCAAGCTACTCAACAACTCAAGCATTAATATCACAAGATTATGCAATATTAACACATTTAATTCACTAATTAAAAAACACAAGATTATGTGCCAAACAATGAAGGGCCAAATTCAGTCATGGCTGTCCAAGGAAGAAATTAAATGAAACAATCCTCTCTCTTTACATCAACATCAAATTCAAATTAGAATTTACAAGCTATAATGATTAAACCCTAGATTAAGGAATCTAGCCATCTAGTGAAAAGAAAAGATGATAGGAAACAAAAGAACTTAGCAAATTTAAAGCTCAAGACTCATCCTCCATCTTCATCTCTCTAGGATTCCACCGAAGAAATTAGCCAATCTTCATCATATTCAAGAATCCTAGTAATTGCTTGTGAAGGCCAAACTCCACAGCTCTTGAATGATGGAAATAAGCTTCAATCCTTATGAAAGTAGGAGGGTTAGGACGAACTTAAGGAGAGGAGAATAATGGTGTGATTTTTGTGGAGGTTTGGTTGTTGAAAATGAAGGTTAGGTGCTGGAAAATGAAGAACAAAAGAGAGAAAATAAAGAACACTATAAACAAGTGAGAGAAAATGAAGGAGATGAATGAAATGAGTGTTGAATTTGAAATGAAGGGTGAATGGCGTGCTCCTTCTTGTTTACCATTAGCTAAAGGCTTAATTAAAAAATAAGAAAATAAATTAAAATGGAAATGTGCCTTGTCACACTTGCAAGGTGGCAACCTCCTATTGGTTTGTAGATGATTTCAATGTGTGTGTAATTTCTCATGTGTCATCCACATGATTTAAGCTAATTTAATCTCCTAAAAATAGCATAAATCATGTGAAAATTCTCAGCCATTAACCTCAACTTCAATTGCCCAATTGATGCATAAGTCACATGCCACTTATGTCACATAAATCACATAATTTAATTAAATAACATGTGAAATAATAAAATTTAATTAATATCTAGAAATTCATAACTAGAAGAGAGAATTTATTAGATTAACCAATTCTAGACTACATAAAATTATATAAAATTTTTATATAAAGGCAAACTGAAAACTAGGTCAAACTAAGACACTTAAGAAAATGTTGACTTTTTATTTAATTACTCTCAAACTAAAATGAATTTTAAAAATATAATTTTACTACTCATAAAATGGACATAAAATTAACTTTTTCAAATTTTCTTATACATTTTCTCAAAAGTTCATTTTTAACCAAAATGCCCCTAATGCAGTAAACCTAAAACTCAGGAAAAATTCCAAATCTAATACAATGTGTGTACTATAAGGTGATAAAAAATTAATAAAATGGTCCTAATTGACAAATAAAAGTGTGTAACAAATTTATTCTATCAATTCTCCCACACTTATCTTTTATACTCCGGGCAAAATCAAGTAAAAAATGTCCCAAAAGAAACACTAAAACAAAGAAACAATGCTTAAAGTCACAAAATTACTAGCTCAAGAACTTCTACAAATTATCCATCAATGTGACAATGATTAAGAAAGAATTATACACATTACAAATAAACCCTTACGAAGAATCAATGTCAAAGAATAAGCCTCTCTAGGTTAAGTGTTTGCTCTCATCACTCAAAATGTATAGGGTATTCAATTTCAGTCAAAATTCCCTAAGATAAAACCTACCATAAGTTTGTAACCCTATACATTCCCACCACTAAATAGCACTTGCAATCAAGAATCAAGTGGACTTTAATAGTTCACAAGGTGAGTAATGAAAGGACGTTTAAGAAATGCATGTAAGGAAAAAAAAAGGGTTAGCATCAAGATAATGCTAAAGTCAAGATATACCCCTTAATATGAAAAGATTGAATGGACACCTTAACATAATGAGGATGGAAAGAAACTATAAGAAATAATGAAACAATGAAATTAAATAAGTTAGGCAACTTTTATTCTTGTCTTTCTTTTCTTTTTCTCCTTCTTTTCATTTCTTTTTTTAGAAACTTTGTTGCTTTAATTTTCATGTGTGTATATATATATTTTAATCTTTCTCTGCCTTTTTTTTCTTTTGGTTGCCCCTAACTCTTGGAAAACAATGGATATAATGGATATAATGGTGTAACAATAAAGGATAAAGAGTAATGGATAGAAAAATGGCAATAGATATCTATTCACTTGATCTAGGATATGCAATGAATATTAAAAAGATATATAAGTGTAACATGCATCCCTTAAGGAAAATAAGGTGAATATTTTTGGAAAGAATCAAACCAAAAGCTCAAAGTACCTAACAAAGGATAATCAATAATAATAGGTTGGCTATTTGGCTCTTGGCTATTTTTTATATGAATGCCATCTTTCATCTCCTACCAAACAAGTGCAAGACATGTGGTCTCAATTAAAAAGTGAAATAAATTCTAGAGGGTAACATCACTAAGCAATTAATCACACATAAGTGTTTGGCCTCTTCCATGAAAGGGTAATGTGCCACTCTAATCCATTAATTCAAGGTAAAAGAGTGTTCATTTTACACCTATTGAATCTTAAAAATTACCACATCTTAAGCATCAAAATATCCATTCAAAGAGCTAGGCTATTAAGTAACCTCAAACAAAACAAAACAAAACCATTTTTTTTCAATTTTTGAATTTTTTTTCAAAAGCTAAAGTAAAACAAAACAAAATACTTATTTCTCTCCCCCACAGTTAAATCATGTATTGTCCTCAATATATATATAGACTAGTGATAAAACAAAACGAGATCAGTAATGAATGCATAATAAAAGTATGGTGCAGATTTTTTTCCAAACACAAACAAATAAAAGGAAATAAACCAACCAAAAAGAATGAAATTCTACCTTTACTAGGTCCATCTCCCCAACACTTGAACTATACCTATCATCAAATATATTAATCAAAGTAAGGTAAAAACTCAAGGTTAGAGAGATACAACCTTATCATGGTGGCTCAAAATAGGTGGTGGAATCTCTAATGATGAAATTGAGATCCTTCCACAAGCATCGATTGAAAAATTCTCCTTTGAAGCCATCCGGAGGCTTAGGCTCAATTGGAAAAGGTCTTAAAATATAAGCAATAAAGCATTGACCTTGCACAAAAGAAAAATCAAACAACTCAATCTATGGATTTAAATCATGTATGAATGAATAAATACACCATTAATGAAATGAAATGAAATAATAAAGTTCAAAGAAAACAACTCCCTTCCTTTGTCTGATGCAAGATCACATGCAATAATCTATTTTGATGAGTCAAGAACAAGATCTTTAATTATGTGAGGAAAATCTTGAAATTCAAAAGCTTGAACTTGTTGAGTTCCTTCTTGAATAGTCTTAGCCTCATTCACCTCAATGACAAATCCATCAAGGTCATCATTATTCTTGGTGACATCCTCTTGAACACCTACAAAAGCAACAAAAGAACTTTCCTCAAGTATGTTTTGGTCTAAAGAAAAAGAATTCAAGTGAGAGGAAAAATTTCCTTGATAAACCATGCATAAATTGTCAACATCACAAGTACAAGAAAGCATATAAGAGAAACTATCACCAAAAGTATCATCAAAAGCAATACAAGAATTATGCAAATCAACCTCCTTAACTTCTTGTGCTTTCTTCATTTCTTTGTTCAAGTCCTCACTACTTGCCAAGGTCTCCTCCAAAATGCTAAGAAAGGACACGGCCTTAGGGGTTTCAAGAGAAGAATTTTCCTCTAATAGCTTGGGAACCTCATGGACATCAAGCTTGAGTGGAGAAAATTCTTTAATATTAGCCTCTTTAGTGTGTGTACCTACGTCACAAGAAACAATACCATTCTCATGCCCATTAAGTTCAAGCATAGTAGCCATTTTATTATCATCACATAATTCATGAGAAGGGGTACCATTCAAGTATGCATAAACATCTAAGCAATTTTGGCACACAAAAGTATCAATGCAAGAGCAAGAGATATAAGCGGTAGCAAGTATAGATTCATGATTAAGTGAGGGAAATGCATTGTGTTCAATAGCCTCATCAAGGAAAGTGTTAATGGAATTCACTTCAAGTAGGGAATAATCCTCAAAAGGCCTTTTCATTGCCTCATAGATATTGAAATTGATTTGATCTTCCCCATATTTTAAGATCAAAGTACCCTTATCCATGTCAATTAAAGTACGGGCTGTTCTCATAAAGGGTCTACCAAGAATCAACATATCATCCACTTTTTTCCTTTAGACATATCTAGCACATAGAAGTCAACTGAGAATAGCAAGTCTTTTATACAAGCAATCAAATCCTCAACAATGCCAAATGATTTTCTTAAAGTCCTATCCGCTAGTTGGCATATCATTAGAGTTTTATGCATGCAATAAAGCTTCAAAGAAGTGTAAATGGACAAAGACATGACATTAATAGCTGCCCCAAGACAATCAAAGTACTAGAAAACATGGTATTTTATATTTTGCATGGTATGGTAAAAGAAATCGGATCTTCACACTTAATGGGTAATTGAGGTTTCATTATTGCATTAATAAAAGAGGGCAATTGAACATTAGCATTAGGTCAAAACTTTCTCTTATTAGTGCAACAACCCTTGAGAAATTTTGTATACTTAGGAAAAATTTTCCCAACATCAAGAATAGGAATATTCACATGAATTTTATTGAAAAAATGTATTACCTCTTTGTCATGAACTCCTTTTAGTTGATGTTTGATCACTTCAACTTAAGGAAAAAGAAGTTTCCTTACAATTTCTTGATCTTTCTTAGCTTCATCTTCCTTTTTCTCCTCTAACACCAATTATGAAATTTTTTGCCTTCTCCTTGGTATTTTTATATAGGTTTATCCATCTCAATCTCCTCAACATCCTCCTCCTCATTGTCCCTACATAATTGAGCATTAGTAGCACTAGAAGAAGCTTGTAAAGACAAGTCATTATGTAAAGATTCATTATGGAAGGCTATAGCCTCTCCCTCTTTTCTTTCTTTCTCAACATTTTCACCTACTTCCTTATTACTTCTAAAAGTAATAGCATTAATGGGCGCTCTTAGGTTAGCAACTGTGTTGCTTGGAAGTATAGGTGTTTGTTCATTAGATGAACTAATATGATTAGAAAACATGCTCATTTTGGAAGTTAAAGCACCAACTTTGTTATTCAAAATATCATAAACTCCCCTGAACATTTGATTCATCTCTATCATTTGCTTAGCCAGAAATTGCACCTCATTAGAAGTACTAGAAGAAGGACATTCAATTGGAATTTGCCTAGTGGAATTGAAGTTGGAGTTGAGAAAGCATTAGCTCTTTGTTAATAGAAATTAAAATTACCACCTTAAAGTTGAGGTTGAAAGTCACAGCCTTGAGCATTAGGGAATGGTCCCTTTAGTTGGCTCTCTTGCAAAGCTCCACTTGAGTTGACATAGGAAAAATTAGGATGATTCCTCCAAGAAGAATTATAATGTTCCTAAAGTTCCCTTAGTTGCCTTGGTTCCCTCTCCCATTGAACATAGCATCAACTTGAACATGCTTAAACTTAAATAGGGCAATTAGACTCAACATGCATAGGAGAATCACAAAAAAGTACATGTGTAAGGAACTAGTGTTTGAGAAGAAGCACTTAACATTGCTCACATTTTGAACTTGGCTCAATTAAGGAGCCAATATCTTACCAATCTTCAAGGCCAAAATATTCAATTGATTGTCATCCAATATGCTTTAAAATAAATTCACCTTCCTATCTCTTGTGCCATATTGAGCACCATTAGTTGCTATCTTTTCTATCAACACCCAAGCCTTGTTAGTTGTTAAATCAATTGAAGCTCTCCCACTAGCTGTGTTAAAAATATTGTACAAGGTTCTCATTAAAAATTTGATGGTGAGGGTACTTAGCAAGTAACCGTTGAAACCTTGTCCAATATTTATAAAAGGATTCATCAGAACCTTGTTCAATCCCATAAATTTGTCTCCTCAAATTTGTAACTTTAGAGGAGGAAAAGAACTTTTCTAAAAATAATCTTCTAAGTTCAACCCAAATAGAAACTCTAATGTGGGAGAGATAATTGAAATACCACTCTTTAGCTAGACCTTCAAGGGAGAAGACAAAAAGCTTTTTCTTGCACATCATCAACATTCACATTTATAGGTTTCATAGTATCATGCACAAGAAATAGTTTGTGCAAGAATCTATAGCAATCCTCACCTGATAATCCTTGGAATTTAGGCAAAGCATTTATCAATGAAGGTTTAAGTTCAAACATGGTCACATTAAGAGCTATGTACAACCCATAAGAATTATCATTCTAATTAGGGGAAGCTAATTGCTTAATAAATCTCTCATCTTGAAGATTTTGCATTCCTACAAACTCTTTATCGATGTGTGCATCATCATGCAAGTTATGACCCACATTTCTATTATTACCATTATTATTTCCTAACCCTTGGCCATTGCCTTGACCCACAAGTGGATCTACTTTTTCCATTGATGAATTGACCACTAGATGACTATCAATTTGAGGTTGTGGCCTCTTGAGTTTTTGAAGAGTTTTTTTCAATCTCTAGGTCTACTTTAACAAGTGTTTTAGGGTTAGCACGGGTCATAAATCAAAGGACTCAACCAAAGGTATGACAAACAACACAAGACAAGACTCAAAAGAAAGAAAAATTGAACCCTAAATGGCTCTAGACACAAGAAACAAAAATCAACAAAACTAAACAAATCATAAAAGCACAAGATTTTTTTTTCTTTTTTTTTAATTCAATAAACAAACAATTAACCACAAAAAAAATCACTAAAAAGTAGAGGAGAAAGAGTTAGAAATGCTCATTTGAAAACTCTTTGCTTGTTCTAGAAACTTGGCAACTTGCTCTCTGAAGATAGTAAACTTGTGAATTTTGTAGCAACTAATCCATGCAAGAAATTCCCCTAAAACTTTTATGAGAGACAAAAGAGATACACAGGAAAATTTTATAAAAATTTTAGCTCAAAATTATATCTCAGTTGTTCCCAGAATTCTTTAAAATTTGGTCTACAGTTATGGAAAAACAAGGTTTCATCTAGATGACCATGTGAGCTTCCAAAAACTGAAAGCAAAGCACTATCCAGCAATACACTAGGAAAAACGAAAATGCAGTAAAAAAAAATTTATTTTTCCAAAATGACAAAAAACACAAAAAACACAGAAACACACATAGAAAAACTCAAAACAAATTTTGTTTTATAATTTTTTAAAATTTTTCCTAGAAACACAAATTGCAAATTAAGCATCAAGAAAATTATCCTAAGAGTTAAACCTAGGCTCCCCAACAATGGCACCAAATTTTGATGTGGTGTGTTGCTTAACCCTTAAAATTAACTAAAGCTAACCTAAATGTAGTACTTAGGTCAACCCTAGGTCTTCTCTCAAAGAGGATGTAATAACCTTGGCAAATTTTTTAAATAAATATATATATGTTAATTTGCTTTAAGTATGTTTTATAATAGTTCTTGAGATAAATATGACAAGTTAGAGAGTTGATGTAGTGGCAGTTGAGTAGGTATTTATGTCTCAGGTTCCAAGCTCGAATCTAAAAGAGGCCAGATGAAGAGTTAATATTTTTTTGCTATGTGACATTACCAAATTGCCCTTCTCCCATCATAATATAATTCCTTCTCTTTTCTTTTCTCCAACAGATTGGTGCGTGAGTCAAGAGAGCTGTAGATTTCACTAAAAACTTCAAACCCTCTTTGTCCAGCCCTTCATCCATTATCATTATCCTTGTCATTAAACTACTCACCGGTGACCTTGAGAATACTAGAAATTCCACCATGAGAGACATCCGTTGACTGGTTGTTCTCCCCTATTTTTGCTTTATTCTCCCTTATCTTGCTGTCAGTGATCTGTGCGAACATTCCAAGCTTCCTTGTCATTTTTCTTTTGCCCATCTCAGGTGGCTGTGAGTTTACTGGAAGTCTCTTGCTCTTCTTACATTGGAGTCATGCAATAGACCTCCTCTCTTCTTCTTCATTTTAGCTCATTATATAAAGCTGGGTTTCATCTTACTTCCTTGTTCGATCTCGATTGGGTGAGGTACAGATATGGGATTTTTTTTCTATTGCTACTGTCAAGTTTCTCAGCTAAGTTCTTAGTTTGTTATGCTTCCTTCTATTTGATTCTGATTTTTGCTCTATTTTTCCAAATTTCATTCACATGTCGCTGATGAATGGAAGAAATCAGCTCGCTGGAAATTGGTGGTATTGGTTATGAGCTAGAGTTGATGTGGATTTTGTTCTCTTCACTTTCTTTTAAATAGTGCTTTATTTTTCCTCTTGCTCAGTTGTGAATTTCATTTTCCTCCTCCCCTACTATATGTCGTTGGTCCATCTGAGGTAGAGAGTCTTGATCTCTTCTCTCTTTCTTCTTGGTAACTAATGCACTTGTGTGTGTGATGATATAATATTGAAATTGTTTTTCATCTCTTAATTTTCTATTGCTGCCCATGATTGAATTAACAAAAATATGCATTAGTATTGAAGAATGATGGTGATATATTTGGGTCATAATTTTAGAGTTAAATTGATTTTATTTGATTTGGTTGATGTTAAAGAATTTGTTGAGGTGAAATTGGAAGAGACAAGCTTAGATATTGTTGGTGCCTATGAGATGTTATTGAAGGGCTTGTATGAGGAAATAAAATTTAACTTCTAAATATTGATGGAAAATATTGGTTTAGGAATTCACCTATAGATCTATAAAGGAATTTAAATTATGGACTTGCACACAGTTATTTGTATATTTGGAGCTTGTTTGATTTTTGGTAAATTGTTGAAGGTTTTAAATTAATGAGGTAGAAGTAATGCAAAGATTGGGAGAAAACTTCTATTCCAAGAAAATAGAATGGTATGGCTAAAGTTTTATGGAGAAAGTTAGAGGAATGAACGATAATTCTTGGATTAACTTTAAATCAAAAATTTAGTTTTGAATTTTAGATGGTGGTTGGTAGAGATTGTGTTATAAATTAAAAAGTTATTAAAATTATATATATTTATATTTTGTAGGGTGTGTGGAAGAACAAGACCCTGACAAGAACTAAAAGAAGAATACTTTCGAGAATTTAGAACTCCAACGTGTAAGTGAATAGCATTCCTTTTTAATTTATTTTTATTTTTAGTAGATTTTCATTGAGATATTTTATTCTTGTGAATTACATTAGTTTTGAAACTTAGAAATATCGATGCGAGATGGTTAAAGGATGATATATGCATTTATTTCCTCAAGGAATGTGTTTCAAAGATTTATGAAATTATTTGGTTCATTAAACTCTTGAAATCCTTGATTGTTTAGATAACGCAAGCTTGTATATTATTTTATAAAAGATTATTTTCAACAAGTCTTAAATTGAAATTTAAGTTGATGTATGCAAGTTTGGTATTGAAAACGCATATTGTATTTTAGAAATAATTATTTTTCTCGCATGGTTGAAACATAATTTTTAAGAGGATTCTAAACAGAACACTGCTGCTAACGACAATTCCGTTAGCCCATAGCGCACTGTAGTTAAACACTAGTTAGTTTGTTTCTTCATGAGTTTTATTCTCACATTTAGTATTCGTGGGCTTTATACCCACATTTGATTCTGTGGCTTGAGCTGCGTTTGGTTATTTATCCTCGTGAACTATGTCTCCACATTTGTTTCGTAGCTTTGGCTGTGTTTGGTTACTTACCCTCGTGGGCTGGTGTGTCCACGTTTGTTGTCATGGCATAAGCCGCATTTGGTTATTTACCCTCGTGGACTGTGTGTTCACGTTTGTAACCTATTCTGTTGAGTTCTCAAAATTTTAAATGTTGACTAATGTGTTTTCAAAATTTACATGATTTTGACTAGCAATTTTACCAGTTTGAGTTATATGTGAATAAATTGTTTTCTTAAAGCATGATAACATAAATTGTTTTTAACTTACTCATATTTTACAATTATGGTTATGACTTACAAGCTTATAAATTATTGTGGGATTATTTTTAATTAGTTGACACCATTATTAGAGTTTGTTGATTTAAATTTTAAGAACTTTTCTATGGGAATGCTATTCACTGAAAAACTTATTTTGGCCTCAGATTTGTTAGCTGATGCTAATCTCTCTTGACCTCTGAAGGGCAAACTAGCTATAGTGGGTGAAAATTTTTGATTGGTACTATTGCTTTCAATGTAAATATATAATTTATATGTCTTTTTGATTTGAAAGAAAGAGTAGATGCTCCACATAGATTGTTAATAAACTTTGTTTTGGTTTATATATTGGTTGCTGGCTAGAAGGAGCTACGCTCCTGATTTATGCTGTTATCTGTAAAAATTTTGTTGTAAAATTTTTGAGAGATCCTAGTTACAGGGGAGGTTCTGCCAATATTTCTACAAAAATATTGATACTTTCTTATGATAACGAGATTAAAGGAATTATTTTAATTCTCATGTAATTTGATTAATTTTTTTCTTTTCTTTTGTAAAATGGAATAAATGTTCATTTTGGGGCTTATGGGAATATATGAGTGGTTTACACCCGTGCTGGTCACCCTTTATTTATAGGGCATGACAGAGGAGGTTCTAACTCTAAGTCAAGTGAACTAGGTGAATAGATTAACCATTGATTGAAATTGTTAACTAATTACCTAATAAAATTAAGTGCAAACTAAATCTAAGAGTGTGGTGGTTGGCTTTCTTATTAAGGTAGGAATCCTAGGATGTTGTTAATGAAAGAATCATAGTCTCTAATTGATTATGGCAGCTAACTCAACCTTTCTTCCTTTGCTAGAAAAAAATGCTTACTTAAGACAAATATCTTAAGCAACTTAGCTTCACCAATTCAATTCCCTAAATGTGTTCAGAAAGCATATTGAAATTGTTTATTTGTTTGGATTTGGCTAGGAGATTTAAAATAGTAGTTAGAACTTAAACTAGTGGATATTAAATTTAATATTAGGTTGTGGTGCTTCATTAACCTTACTAAGGCATAAGTGAATGGGAAGGTTTCTCTTATTTTTGTTGGATCAAGGTTAAGTTACCAATTTGGTAAGAAAATAATAAATAATTGATTTTAAGATTTTTGATTCACTTTCTAGGAAATTTATGCCATCATTGGAATTAAGGTGAGAAGTTGAAGTGAATGAGCTTTAAAATTTGAAAAACTCTCAGGTATGTGTATAGCATTCTAAATAAATTCTTAGTAAAGTATTTATAAAGCCTCCCTATTTAGAATTTTGCCATTAATATTTTATAAATTGTACAAATATTCTTATTTATCCTATTTTCCTAATAATTGTTTTATTAATAAGAATGTGTTGATTTTATTGATAGTTTATGTAGTTGACAAGTATTGATGAAAAATAATAATTGAACAATATTTGAAAGTAGAAAAAGAAAATTTAGAAATTGTTCTCTTGCTTCATACATGCTTAGTTTTATTGAGGGAGACTGAGTTCAAAATACTAAATACTAATGGCAGTTCCTTTAACCCTTAGCACGCTATGGTTCACCAACTAGCAGGGTATCATGCGACGGCCAATGTACATAGATTGAAGGGATGATTATTCATGAGTATTGTACTCATGTTTGTTTTCCTGGGCTTTATGCCTACACTTCATTCATGGCTCCTGCCGTGCTTGTTACGTGGCTTTTAGCTGTAATTGATTGGTTATTTACCCTTGTGCACTATGTCATCACGCTTGTTATTCATTCTAATAAAGCCTTCCTAAATTTTAGTTAACATTTTTTAGTTTTCTATTTATTCTCTAAAAGCATTTCATTGAATTTCACTATTATCAAATATTTTTATATTTTATGAGTAGTGGAATTTTTTTAGACATATATATGTGACTTTACCAACATTGTCTAATTTCATGATCATACTAAAAAAGATTGTTATCTATTTCTAGTTAAGGATAATTCATTATTTCATTAAGTCATTTGAAGTTAAATTTATTATTTATGATCTTGTATTTTCTTTATTATAATTTTGATTAGAACACTACTCGCTAGAAAAATTTTTAGTCTGAAATAATGAAGCTAACCCTATGCCTCCAGCTAACTATTGAGGGCCCTTCTTGCTTTATAAGAAAAAAGGAAGTGCATGGTGATTATTCTTTTTAGTGAAATTTCATTCTTCATTTTGTAAATTATAGGTTAGTGCTCCACGTACACTATGGTTAGGCATTAATCTCTTTTTGTTAGTATGTAAATTGCTAAAATGAAGCTAGTCTCCTTGTTAGTTAGGCTTACAAGTTTTGTTGTTATTATGGAAATTTCAAGAGGTTTAAATTATAAGGGAGACTGTCGAAATTTCCACAAAACATTTAGATTTTGATAACTTTATTATTAACATATATAACTTACATATACTGAGATTTTAGCTAAATCCTTGTTAATCAAGGCTTATGGAATATGAGTTCACCTCATATTCCATGCTGATCATACCCTTAAGTATTGGGGTGTGACATATTTAAAGCTGGTTGCAAGTTTCCTTATATGTAGCATCTTCTAATAAGGCAATTTGCCTTCTATACTATATGTGCATCTTCTCAATCAACTATTTATCTCTCCATTTACTGTCATCTTTCTCATGTAGGTAAGTCACAAATTTGGAAAACTAGTTGAACTTTCTCATAAATGACTCCTCATCCATGTCTCCCTATTAAAAAGCATAGAACTTTGCTTCTTTTTCATCTCTGAATGCTGCAGGGAAGTCATAGTCAAAGAACCTCTCTCTAAATTGCTCCCAGCAAGAGGGTCTCACTGAATGCCACTAATGCTTGGCATCCTTAAATAGTTGTACTGTCGCTAACACCATTTTTTTTGCTTAGAAGAATACGGAGTAACCTTAAAAATGATCTCCATCCTCTATATCCAGTTCTTTGCATCTCCCTCTCTCATCCTACCATTGAAGGTTAGCAGATTCAATTGCAAAAAAGTCCTCCAGACTTAGTCCATAGGAATCTCTTGATCTTCCTTACCGGTCACCAGCCTACTCCCTGAAGGATGGGAGGACATTGGCCTACTCAGTTGTATATCAGGTTCTTTTCACTCTTTAGCCCTAGGCCTTACCTCTTGCTTTGGCCTTGGCTCCTCATGATCCCCATTATGGTTTAGGGCATCCCAGCATACTAGACTTCTCTGAATGTCTAACATCATTTCTAGCATACATGCTCTAATAGGGTTATCACCTAAGGTTGTTTCGGTGGCACTTCTAGATCTTGTATATCTTGGGTATACTGAGCCCATGTGTGTTATGGAATTCTACCATGTCTTCTCATAGCTCTATAGTAGTACTATAGCAATAGCTATAGTAGCTTCATGTACCTTTCTCTCCTCCTTTAGAGTAAAGGAAGAAAAAGTTAGTAAACAAGTGGTTAAAGGTCGGAAAAGAGTAATGCATGTATAAAAGTTGCTAACTAATGTGATGTAATGCACAAACAGATCACAACCAAAGAAAATTGATACCAAATTATAAAGTCCCAACTCAATCTAGGCTTTACCATTCCATAGTACACAATCAATAAATGAAAATTAGACTAATAGCCCTCTATTTGTTTTCAAATGGCGGTATCTCAACTTCTTAAAACATATATTCAAAGAAGGCTAGCAAAAGAGTAAACATATTTGAAAGACTCAAAATACCACAAACTCTCAACCCTGAAAAGGGCCATGAGCTGTGACATGTAATACATGTGCCGCAGCATGTGGTATAAAGGAACATGCTCTATTTATAACTATGTCATGCGCCGTAGTGCGCCTATCTAAAATTTCTGCTATCATTTATCAGCAAAAATAAAAAACTTCCAGCGTGTGCCATTTCCATATCCGATGCTCGATTGGAGTGATTCAAGCGCCCAGGCAAAGCTTCCAACATATACTAGCTAATGGAATAAGTTTGGACTCAATCTAATAGTTCGATCTAAAATTAGACACCTAGGTGCAAAAAGTCACTTTTCTTTTAAAAACTTGCACCCTAAGCCCTCAATTTTTATTCCTTGTCTGATTAAACCACTTCAAGGCTTGAACTAAGTCTAAAAGGACTACATATACTTGATTAACACTATATATCACATATATCACATCAATAGCCCATCTTGACCTCTCAAAGACACATTACACAATTGTGGTCTTATATGAGGAAAACACATATACAACACATATTCACAAATACAACAAGACTTGTTTCACTTTCAACCCTCCAACTCTTACATATGGGGCTTCGCCTCACCATATGGTCGAGAATCACAAATGTACTCGACCTTTCTAAATGGGGCTCCGTCTCACCATTTATGCTAAGTTCTCACCATTTATGTTAAATTCTTACATAACAATACAAGTCACATTTAATTCACAATCAACATATAATCACACAATGTAACAAGTTACAACACAACATATACTTGCTTAATTCCCATTTAAGCCTACCCATACCCTCCATTGGGGCACCCTCAGCATAATGCAAAATCATATTTCATTCAAATGGTAGTCATACCAATACCAAATAAGGTTACTCCTTTCTCGCTTCCTTTCCTGGCCTTCTCATGCTCTCTTCACCTATGTTCAAAAGAAACAAAGTGAGACATAGATCCCAGTAACTTAGAGGTAACACCAATTACTAGTTAGTAAGCAAAATCATAAATAAGCGATTAAGTAGCATGTGTATTAGTAAAAGAAATATATATACAAGAAGTCATCCTCATCAATCTCATTATACTTATGCAAGGTATTCCTAATTCCCCCTAGCAAAGTAATATCTATACCTAGACCAGGACTTCCAATCACAAGGAATAAGGCCCACCATACCACTACTCAGATCATGTAATCCTCTTTGCATATGGGTGGTCTCCTAAGTCTGTCATGGCAGAGTTAAGCTCCACGCTCTAGATCATCAGGACTTCCTCACCTTATACAGAGTAAGACCATAACCCCCTACCTTAGTTTAGGGTAAACTCATGGATCATTCAATATCCTAGGTCTGTCATGACGAAGTCACTACTATAGAAAAGTGTACAATTGACGCCCTATAATTGACGTTTATTTGAAAAAAATGACAAATAAAAAAGGAGGAGAATACTTGACGATTTTTACGAAACAAGCGTCAAATATTTAGGCAGATACTTGACAGTTATTTAAAGATAACCGTCAAGTATATATATTTGATGTTTTTTATAAATAATCGTAATATAAAGCTAAATTTACACGTTAGTTGTTGACAAACAAATGTCAAATTAATAGTAGAAAAAAATTAAATTTTTTCACATATTTGATGCTTATTTTGAAATAACCGTCAAGTTTGTCTGCCATATACTTAACAGTTATTTTAAAAGAAGCGTCAAATATGTAATACTTGTTATTATGAAATAATCGTCAAGTATTGTCATTTAAATTTCCTCTAGATTTCTTTTTTGCTCTCCATTTCTACAGATCCTTCGTCTTTAGAAACAAACCCAGAGCTACTGAAACCCATATTTCGTCACTCTAAATGCCAAAAAAACACATTTTCGGTCTCGATTCTTGAGGGGTTTTTGATTCTCGGCCTCTATAAGTCTCGTGGGCACTCGTTCGTTTGGATTCTCGGTCTCTACCACTCTGCAACACACTCTCGTCTTTGTTTTTCTGCACAGTCGGCGTTCCCTATTCTTATTGAGGTAGGTTCTTGCTTTCCCAATCATTAATCTTCATTTTGAATGTATGGGTTGTTGATTTTGATTTTCATACACAATAAATAGTTTTTGTGTTTCTTATTTTGATCTGTATTATTTTTCTTCTTAGTGAGTGTTTGAAGTTTTGAGTTTTTAGGTGCTTAATTATTGAATTAATGGATCATCCAATTATTTTACTGATATAAGGAGATTCATTAAGGATATGAAAATAGTATACCACCTAATTACCTTGTTTTTAAGTTCTGAGTGTTTGTTCTGGAATTGAATGATTAATTTAGATTTATATTCCTTGAGTTGTCAATTTTCACATTACTAGTTTTTCAATTGATTGAGCATTGGCTTATGAAAAAATATTTTTGAGATTTTAAATTGATATTTATATAGTGTTTGATGTGGTTTAATACAATTTTAATTAAAATTGGGTTTTTTATTAATGTTGTTATTATTATTGTTGGATCGTATATAGTCTCATTATGGATAACTTGATTTTTCTAAATGCATAAAGACCTGGTGATACTCATTTTAAGCCATTATATATACTATCAAATTTTTTTTTAAATTATTCTTGAATATAACTTTATGTGATTGTTGTTGTGGATGCTATTGTTGTTATCATTTAAATTAATAAAGAGAGGGGATAAAGCTCGGGAAACTCTCTTTTTCAAGTCGTTATGCTGCTGAAATTATTTCAATGGCTAGCATTAAAATATAATTATTAGTTTTAAACAAGATTAAAGAGGGAATGTGCAAACATGTGGTTAGTGACTTATTGACTAATTGATCTTTGTATCTAATTCTCCCACTATCTAGGAGTAGTCAAAGTCACTAATCATATTTCCCTCTTAATCTTTCTAGGAATTATGGATAAGGAATTGATGTCTGCCAATCGTCTATCCAAGGAATATTAGGATGGGGTGGCAAATTTTGTTAAGCTTGCAGTTAAGCATGCAAAGGATCCTACTAGGATTGTTTGCCCATGTTTAAAGTGCGATCTTGTGAAGCGGGTTAGTCCAGATACTTGTGAAGAACACTTAGTGATTAATGGGATGGATCAAAGTTACAAGTATTAGATAATGCATGGAGAGACAAGAGATGATGTTGGTTGCAGCCAGAAGCATAGTGAAAGCTGTGCATCATCTCCTGATGATTTTGACACATGCACATTTGAGGAAGCTTGTCTTAAAAAGATGGCCAAAGCAGTTGAAGAGGACCTCGAGGATTGTCCAGAAATGTTTGAGAAGTTGAAAAGTGATGCAGAGACACCGTTGTATGCTGGTTGTAGTGCATCAAAGTTGTCAGCAGTGTTAAAATTGTACAACATGAAGGCAAAACATGGATGGAGTGATGCGAGCTTTACTGAGTTGCTTGGGTATTTGAAAGTAGAATTACTTCCTAAGGAAAATGAGCTTCCTTGTCGAACATATGACGCAAAACAAGTATTGCGATCAATTGGCATGAGTTATAAAAAGATACACTCATGCCCTAATGATTGCTTTTTATTTCAGAATGAATATGCATCATTAACCGAGTGTCCAAAGTGTAATGCCTCATACTACAAGCAGAACAGATCAAATCCCGCGAAGGCACTATGGTATTTTCCAATCATGCCTAGATTTAAACACATGTATAGCAGTGCAGAAATTGTGAAAAGCTTAACATGGCATGCTAATGAAAGGATAAAAGACGGCATGCTTCGTCATCCTGCTGATTCTCCACAATGGAGAAAGATTGATTATGAGTACCCTAAATTTAGGGAAGAGACTAGGAATCTATGCCTTGCATTGTCTATTAATGGGATGAATCCTCATGGGATTCAAAGTAGTAGCCACAGCACTTGGCAAGTCATTTTGGTGATTTATAACCTTCCTCTATGCCTTTCCATAAAGTGTAAGTATATGATGTTGTCCATGCTAATTGCAGGACCCAAGCAACCTGGGAATGACGTAGACATATATTTGGCTCCTCTAATTGATTACTTGAAGATCATGTGGGAATCAGGTATAGAGGTATATGATGGGTATAGAGAAGAAAGATTTAATTTAAGAGCTATGCTCTTCGGTACAATCAATGACTGTCCTGCTTATGGTAATTTTTTAGGGTATAGCATTAAAGGGCAACTTAGATGCCTTATTTACGAAGAGGGAATACATTCTATGAGGCTTCAACATAGGATGAAGAATGTTTACCTCAGGCACCGTAGGTTTTTACACCAAGAACATCATTATCGGCTGTTGAGAAAAGCGTTCAATAGAAATCCAGAAGAAGGTAAGACACCTTTGCCGTTAACTGGTGATAAGTTGTTTGAGAAGATTAAGGATTTGGATGTTGAATTTGGCAAACCATTTGCAAGGCACCTTGGGACAACCGGATGGAAGAAGAGATCTATTTTCTTTGAACTTCTTTATTGGACCACCTTGGATGTTCAGCATTTTCTTGATGTCATGCATATTGAGAAAAATGTCTGTGAAAGTCTTATTAGGACTTTACTCCAAGTGTCAGGAAAAACAAAAGATGGTATAAAAGCAAGTTGGACATGGTTTCTTTAAGAATAAGAGAAGAATTAGCACCCCAAGATAAGGGGAACCGTACCTTTCTCCCTCTGACAGCTGATACGCTATCTAAGAAAGAGAAAATTACATTTTGTGAGTTCCTTAATGCAGTTAAAGTTCTTGAGGGTTACTCTACAAACATAAAAATATTGTATCAATGAAAGATTTGAAGTTGAAGGGCTTAAAGTCTCACAATTGCTATGTTTTAATGGAGGATTTCATTCCAGTTGCTATATGTGTAATTTTACCCCTTAAAGTACGAGGGTTGATCACTAAGTTATGTTTGTTTTTCAAGTCCATTTATAATAAAGTGATTAACCACATAAGTTGCTAAGGTTGCAAGCTCAAATTGTATTAACACTGTGTGAGCTTGAGATGTATTTTCCACCGGCATTCTTTGATATTATGATCCACCCAACTGTTCACTTGGTTAGGGAGGTTTAAATGTATAGGCCTGCTTATTTAAGATGGATGTATCCTATTGAGCGCTATATAAAGATTTTGAAAGGCTATGTGAAAAATTGAAGTCGATCGAAGGGTTGTATTGTTGAACGGTATATTTGTGAAAAGGCTGTTGACTTTTATACTGAGTACTTGAGTCAGATTAGCTATGTTAGGCTTCCAAAGTCTTGACGTATGGGTAGAATAAGTGGAGAGGGGATCATGGGAAACAAAGTCATTACTATGTCAAGTGTACAGTGGGAGCAAACCCACCTATATGTGTTGTACAACACTGAAGAGGTTGAAGAATATGTAGACAAGCATATAGCTGAACTTAGGAGGGACAATCTCAATAAATCAAAAATTTGGTATGCTAGGGAACACAATAAAACTTTTACAAGATGGTTTAAGGAGCACATTCTTTAAATGTTAAATGTTAATTCCAATTCAGTTTCTAAAAAATTAAGATGGTTAGCTAACGGTCCAAGCAGATAGGCCATTTCTTATACTATTACCTTGTCAACGGATACACATTTTATACAAGGGAGCAAGATGATAGGAGCATAATGCAAAATAGTAGTGTAACTCTTGTAGCTCATTCTATGCATATTTCCAACACTAAGGATAAAAATCCTATCTATGAAAACATGTCATACTTTAGTGTAATTAAGCATATATGGGATTTAGATTACATATCCTTTCGAGTTCCAGTCTTTGGGTGCAAGTAGATTGATAAAAAAAATGGCTTGAAATTTGATTATCAATTTGGATTTGTACAAGTCAATTTGAACAAGGAAGGGTATAAGGATGAGCCTTTTGTTTTAGCGCAACAAGCCAAACAAGTGTCTTATGTCCCTGACCCTGCTAATAAGGGGTGGTCTATTCTTATGTTACATGAAAAAATAAATGAAAATGTAGTAATTGAAGATGACCCATTTGAAGGGATATCAAATCAAAGTAACGACACTGCTGATGAAGCCCTATACATGAGAAATGATCACAATGAAGGCATTTGGATTTTAAAGAGGAGTAAATTAATTTGGCATAAGAAGAAAATATTTCAAGGAGGGGGAAGTAAAAAACCAAAGTCAAGGAAACGAAAAAGAGCAACTTGAACATGTAACCTTTGAATTAATTATGTCATTTTTTTCATGTTTGAATTAGTATAATTTATTAATATTTGAATTAATTATGCCATTTTTTCATGTTTGAATTAGTATAATCGATTAATATTTGAATTAATTATGCCTTTTTTGTTTCATGTTTGAAATAATATAGTCGATTATATTTGAATTAATTATGGTTGATTAATTTTTTGAATTAATCATGCTTGATTAATTTTGAAATTTCATTGTGTTACAGGTAAATGGCTTCAGATTCTGAGTCCACTGAAATCCCTCCATCAGATCCCGCTATAACTTTTACTGATACTCCGTCGTCACAAAGAAAATTGCAGCAGGAATATAACAATATCTAGCAAGGCCTGACAATAATGGAAGAAGTTACAAAAACAATAGCTGTAGGGAAAAATAGCAGTGTAGTAGAGCAAGAAAGGCCAAGCCATCAAATCTACAAAGTTTATAAGCTATATTGGGGTTGTAGCAAAGACAACTATACCTATCACACAGAAATCATGGCGCAAAGTTGATCAAGCCATGAAGGACATTGTTTGGGAGACTGTATCTGTAAGTTGCATTTGACTAAGTTATATTCTATTATAATATTTTAAATTGATTTACTTAACATATTTATTTTATTTTACAGTCAGGATTTGAAATAGACAAGAGCAAGAAGGATTTTGTCCTTCAAAAGGCTAGGAGGGCATTACGATCTTTTAGACATTTTATTACACAAAAATATTTGAAAGATCTTGATGCTGAATTTGTAGCCCAAGTTCCTCCCCTATTATAGCCTTTAGTAAAGCAAGAAGATTGGGATGCTTTTATTGTCTCTCGGTGCGAGAAGGAATTTAAGGTATTTATGTTTCTAAAATTTAAATTTTAGTGCCTTTTATTGAATGTATCTATGCGTACTAATAGGATATTTTTGTTATTGATTAAAGGAACTGAGTGCCTAAAATAAGGAGAGAGTGGCCAAGAATGAATACTCTTACAGAGCAAGGAGGTTAGGGTATGCAGGCGTGGAGCAAAAAGAAGTGGAGGCCGAGGGATTGGATGTTACCATATCTCGCCAAAGACTCTGGGCATTAGCATGAACAAATAAAGATAGAGTGATTGACAAGTGTGAAAGAGGTTGCTGAAAAAATTGTAAGTGTTATTCTTATCTATTAATTAATAAATGATTATTAAAATGCATACTAATTAGCTCTACTTTTCACAGGATTCCCTCTCTCAAGAAGTATCACAGGGCAAGCTTCCAAAGCATGAGGATATCTTAGCTAAAGTGTTGAGGACCCCTGACCACCTTGGTCATGTTAAGGGTGTCAGCTTCGGTGTCACATAAAAGTAATACTTTGGCAAAATTAAAAAGCAAACATTAGCTTCTTCATCCGAGGTCCAAGAGTTGAGAGAAGAGCAAGCTGTTATGAAGCAATAGCTAGAAGCCCAAGCAAAGTTAATTGACATGATATTGAAGGGGCAGATCCTTGGGAGGCTTTTGGCTGACGTTAGCCCCAGCAGGAATGATAGCTACACAGTCCCTTCAGACAAAATACTCGAGGTAATGTATTTTCTCTTCTAAATTTGCTTAATTAATTTTTTGTCTAAACAACTGACATTCTTCATTTATTTAGGGCGAGAATATTACAACTGTTTAGCAAACAATCCGTCATGCAAAGTAGTTGCAACGAGACGCATGTATAACATCACTGGGGACACAATCTATAACCTTCCCTTCCCGCCTGATTGCATTAGGGTTTCCTTGCTTGTTGCAATCGACCCCAAGTATCTATTACCTTATCTTATCGATGAGATGCAGACTGTAGGAGATGCATTGGGGAGCTTTGTTGTATGGCCCAGCAACCTTGTTATGGTTGGTACACCAAAGCCGACAAAGGACCTAAACCCCTCAAAGGACCCCTTGCCAATAAAGAAAAGGGTATATATGATTTATATAATTATTTAGAATCTTTAATATATATATATATATATATATGTGTCTAACTTTTTCATTGTATAGCCAAGGGGGAAAAGCAAACTGAAGGGCAAGGTGTCGGGCCATACTAAAGAGTCAGCCACAGTTTCACAACATGTAGTGCCTCTGCCTGTTGTAGAAAATAAATTCCGTAACTCTCTTGAGACCTATGCTTCAGCTATGAAGATGATTCGTCAAGTACTGATTGGGGATATGAATAATTTTGACGATGGGCTATTTGGTAGAGCATCATTTGAAGTCATTTCGGATGAAATTTTGAATGAAATCCTCAAGCATGATATGGCGAGCACTAGTTTAATGACTTTCTACATGAGGTAATTCTTCAAGATTTATTAGTTAATTTCTTAAATTATTTATGTGTGTGAGTATGCAAGCATATTAACTTATATATTTTTTCACCCAAGTCACCTTTATACCTCATTCGTGGTTCTTGGTGGCCTCGAGTTGAAGATCAAGCTGATTAATCCTTATGATGTCTCTCCCCATAATAATATTACAAAGGAAGCCCTTGAAAATCAAGCAAGAATGCTTTTAGATCAATTTCGAGAAAGGGGAGCATTGAAGGATACTTTATTTCTCGCTCATTACTGCCAAGGGTGAGTTGTTAATATTTGTTACGAGTAAATTTTTTTTTATATTTATTTGTTTGGTAACATATGCTGTTTCTTGATATTTGTTTTTTTTACAGTGTCCATTCCAGCCAGATCAGAGCAATGACTGTGGTTATTGCTTGATGAAGTTCATGAAGGACATTATCACTCATGCCCCTACCACATTATCTGACAAGGTATATATATAAAATTTAATTACACTTCAATTATAAATTTTAAACAATTTTAATTAGCTACCTATTAACTTGAAATTGTTGTGACTATTTGCTTACAGTACTTCGAGGACGTCTATTGCATTTATTATACGGCTGCACATGTAGAAGAGGTCCTTGAAGAGGTGGCCCAATGTGTTTTCAATATATGGATAGCAACAGTAGTTAGGCTGGCACAATAGTTAGTTACATTTATATACACATTTTTTGGGCCAATTTTTATGGGATAGGCCACTTAGTTTTGGAACATTAGTTTTCAAATAAGTTGAGCATAGAATTTTAGATTTTAAGGTTAAATATATAGGAATTTTTATGTTAATTAGATAGGATTATCCTATTACAAACATTCATTATATTGTATTATTTTCGTTGCTGGCTGGCTGGTTTTTATCTTTATCTGTGTCTTTATGCAAAGGGGTTGCTTTAAAAGCAGCCACCATATTTATAAAAATTATGCCATAAATACTTGACAGTTATTTCAAAATAATCGTCAAGTATCAATATACTTGATGCTTGTTTCAAAACAAGCATCAAGTATTTGTAAATACTTGATGGTTATAAGGAAACAAGCGTCAAGTATTTGTAAATACTTGATGGTTATAAAGAAACAAGCATCAAGTATTTATGGCCAAACAAATTGGCAGGTTTTGGCTATTAATACTTGACACTTGTTTCCTTATAACTGTCAAGTATTTGCAAATACTTGACACTTGTTTTGAAATAAGCGTCAAGAATTTATTCTGGAAAGTGCATATTTAGTTCATATACTTGATGGTTTTTTTAAATAACGGTCAAGTATAAGATTAATACTTGACAGTTAAAAACTGTCAAGTATAAGATTGATACTTGACGATTAAAAACCGTCAAGTATTATTTCTTTAATATATGTCGCACCCTTACTTGACGGTTAAAAACTGTCAAGTATTGTAAAAAATAAATGTCAAATATGGGTATTTTCTGTGGTAGTGAGTCAAGCTCTACGCTTTGGATCATCAAGATTCTTCTCCTAAGTTCATCCTTGCAGAGTCAAGCTCGACGCTCTAGATCATTAGGACTTCCTGGACCTCCCCACGATAGAGCTGCATTTGCCCCTACCATAATCCAGGATATATCTTGAGGATGCGATGCATGTCAATGCACGTGCCACTTCAAATTCATTTCAATCAATACTCACACACTTGCATACATATACTTTCACAATATTGCTAGTCTATCAATTTACAATACAATATATATAATTATATCAAAATACTTGCAAATAATTTCACAAATAAACAAGTAAAATGGTTACTCCATTTACCTTTAAGCCTTACTACTAAGGGTTACCAACCATACTAAGTTCTTAAGGTGCAGATTCTCAAGAGCAACTTCACAGGTGCTCAATCTACATAACACAGGGCCCCTCAGTCAATTCTCAACTTTTAACATAGACATTAATTCAATTAGACCAAATTCCTTAACATATATAATAGTTTAACTGAACCTTTTTAAATTTACTTATCCATTATTTATAGTCATTAGCCCTATAGGCCACTCGAACAACCTTAACCACTTCCTAACACATTCTTTACACCAATTTCATCCTTTTCACCTAACTTTTAGGCTATTTTGAGCTAAAACTCTCAAAGCTCAACCATTCAACTCCATACTAGTCACAAAACCTTAGTTCTATATTCGATATCTCGTTCTAACCCTTTCTTTTAGACTATAACACCTCAAAATCTCATGATTCAATTTCTCAATCGATGAAATTCAATGAAAAAGGGGTAGTATTGAAGCTTGAGATTGTGCGATACTTACCCAATAAGTTATTAATTGAAGCAGACTCTCTAGCTCCAACTATAGCTTGCCCTAGCAAAGCTAAACTTCTCCATCCTTTCAGATGCATTTCCAGCCTTTTCACTTCTAATTTAATGAGTTGATCACATCAGTTTTAAGTAATTCCTAGATGATGTGTTGTGGTACACACAGCTTCTGCTGCGGCGCATGGCACAGTGAGAAAATTCTTACTTGTTCTCGCACATCTTGCCTCAAATTGTTTTTTTATCCTTCAGTCCTATCAATGTAATGCCTAAACAACACAAAAGATCAACTCAACATCCAAATCACAATCAATCTACTAATTACTAATTTACCCTGATTAGCAACTAGTTCCTGAGATTAAAATTCAAGATGTTTAACTAAATTTTAATCTGTTGGTGTGTGAGTGAGTGTGTGTGTTTTCAAAAATAAGTCTAAAACTGACGTCCAATCCACCAAAAAGAATTTCAAGTAATGCTCATTTCAACAAAGAAGAGTAATGCAACCACATCTCCCGTCGTCTACAAGATGAAGATAAAAATATGTAAATATTAATTTTTATTAGGAGGGAGATTAAGATAATTTCTAGAATATTTTTGGAATTAGTTGAATTTCCATTATCATTTGGGATATATGTTCTATTTAAGTCATGCATCAGCGGTTAATTTTGGCCATGAAATTTTTTTATGCACCTAAAATGGCTCGAGTTTTGGAAGCCCCAAAACACATTTTTTTGAAGACACTCAGAAAAATAATTTGATAAATAAAAAACAATGGATAAAAAATTAGGAGCAGGGAACTTTTGATTTTACATTAAAAACCACAGAAAACGGTAATGTTGAAAGCAAGTTACATTAAAAACCATAGAAAACGGTAATGTTGAAAGCAAGTGAACCAAACATGAATTTAGTTTGAAGAGTTGTGGGCTGTGGCTATATGGTTAATTTTATAATGTTTTCCTTAAAGACTAGCCAAACAAAGGCATTAGCAAAACACTAAACCAGAATATATTCTGGTTAATAACCAAACAAAGATTGTGACTAGGAAAATGAATTGAGCTAATGAAGAGTTATATTTTTTAAGAAGCATAACCAAGAGATTGCATGGCTGAAGTTGGCGTTCTCAGTTGTTTATTATTAGGATAACCTAACATATATATATATTTATATATATATATTGATTTGAAAAAAAAATGAAAGATAGAAGAAATTGACAAAGATGTATTTAAAAGTAAATTGAGCTACGTATAGGATAATAGTAGTTTACAAGATTTTATTTTGCTAAGACACATTCAACACTCAATATGTCATTAATTGTGAGTATTTTGATAGGTGATGTGTAAGTATTTTATTAAGTGTTTTTTGAACTCAAAAATATATTGTAACCTTGATGAACTCTCAACCCAACTTATCTAAATTTTCATTGAAAAATATTTAAGATTTATTTGAAACTGTCACACAGAAAGTAAGTGAGATGGACATATTAAATGTTATAGGTGAAGAATTAATGGCAAGCCAACTAGAGTAGTTGGAGATAGACATTGACATCAATCATAATGTATGATACTCCTTTCATCTTAAATTACAAGATATTTTTAAACAAAATTTTACATAGTAATAAACCCCATTAAATACACTTAACAACTTTATCTTTCCAAATAAAAATATAAACTTTCAAAAATACCCATCATTTAATTTATATTAAAAAGAAAAGGGACATAAATTAATTATAGAGAAAGAAAGGGTTGTATTAAAACTGGTGTATTTAATAAAATCTTAATCTATTCAAAGTGTCTTATATTTTAGGACGGAGAAACTCCTTCAAAAGTGCCCTATAATTTAGGAATTATGAACATCCACTCATATAATTATATAATCATAATAATTTTAATTATTGTACAGATTTGTTTTGACTTTTAGTCACATATATATTCTGCGTAAATACTCTTTCATATTGGAATATTTGAATTAATGTGCAGTTTTTTTAAAGACTTATAGAAGATATTGAATATTTTTTTAAAAAAACTTCTCAACAGATTGATTGAATGATAAAGTACTAACACTTTTTGATTTAAAAGAAAAAACTTGGAAAACCAAAGTGAAAGTTTGAGTGATAGTATCTTATGGATCACTCGATTCATAATTGCAAAAATCAATGAGATATATAAACAAAATAAATTGTTAATGTGTTCTTCTTTAAGCATGTTCTTTGGAGCGAATGATATACTACTTTGGTTATTCAAGTTCTTCTCACAAGAGATTTCTAATACATAATTATTTAGAGAATAATAGAGGAGAGAAAGAAAATTGTAGTGCTCATTTTTATTTTTTTAGAAAACCATTTCTTCGCAAATCAAATAACTAATGAACAACAAGAATGGAATTTAGGTTCTTATTATTGGAAAACAAAATGCTAACAAGTAAAAAAAGAAACAACATGAAGAAATCCAAAACCCATATAATCAAGTAAGGAAATTTCAAATTTTGCATCATATATTATTACAACACACATCACTCCATTTTATAATAGTACATATTCCCAAAAAATGAAAAAAAAAATGTTAAATGAATAGTAGCTAAAATTTGTTTCAACAATTATTCAGCTTGAAGTAACTCTAACATTTTCCATAAATATAACCTTGATTTTTTTTAATGACACCACAACATCAACCATCGAAAGTCGGCCTCAAGTAAGTCCTGGCAACAATTTAATGCTAGCTCAAAAATTGATGATATATAAGGTGATATATTACCAATATTTTTATGTTCTTTGAGTAGCAAATTGGCATCTAGAATATTGGTGATTGAATGTGGTGTTGATTTGCTAACCCAATGCTTCAAACTTAATCCTTCAACAAACATCTCATCTGTTGGCTTCTTCCTTGTAAACATTCCATTAATAAAATACCATAACTATACACATCTCCTTTAACAGAAACAACTCCTTCCGATCCATACTCTGTTGAATAGTTAATAAGAAAATATTTAGTAATAAAATAATCTAAATTTTTATAAAGCATAACAAACAAAAGAACAAATAAATAAGTCTAAAAAATGTTATTATACCATTACCTGGTGCCATGCAGCCATTGTAGCCAAAGTTTTGGTATAAATTTCTAGTTGTCCTTTACCAAACAATCTAGCAATACCAAAATCACTAAGATGAGCCACCATGTCTTTGTCTAATAAAACATTGCTTGGTTTCACATCACAATGAACAACTAGTGTAGAAGAACTATGGTGAAGGTATTCCAAAGCAGCTGCCACATCAATCATAATGTTCAACCTTTGCAAGACATTTTAAACAATAGTTATGAGAGTCTAACCATTTGTCAAGACTCCCATTTGCCATGAATTCCATTATTAGAGATTTGAAGTGATCATTGAGCAACAACTAATGATCTTAATAAGATTGCGATGGCATAAATTGCACATGGCAACACATTCAATATCAAAACTTCTCAATGCTTCCTCCATTTCCAACTTAAATACTTTGACAGCAACTATTTTTGAGTTTGGAAGAGATGCTTTGTATACTAATCCAAAACCTCCAGAGCCAAGAAGATTACTCTCATTAAATCCATTTGTTCCTTGCCAGAGGTCATAATAGGATATCCTATTTGGTATCTCAAGCTTTATCAAGTCCCTAGTGGTTGAATTATTAAAATGATCTCTCTTACACTTTAGAAAGACGATGCCTGAAATAACCAAAATGACAGCCATGCATATGATAGGCAATGAGCAGTTATTTAATAGCTTCACTTTATTTGAAATGAGCTTGTGTTCTTTCCTACATGGGTGAACTTGAATAGGGACTTCCCACAAAGATCATTATTCATATAAAAGATTTAGCAGTGAAATTCTGAAAAGGCCCCCCACTTGGAATTTCTCCATACAATAAATTATAAGAAAGATTATGTGTTGAAGATGGACTAATAACTCCAAGGATGTTGGAATCATGCCAGACAAATAATTATGAGAAAGATCCATGGACTCCAAACTTATCATGCCACCAAACGATTCAGGAATATGTCCTTGTAATTTGTTTTGGGCTAATGATAGGGTTATCAAAGTTTGCAAGCTACCCATAGTTGTAGGGATGCTTCCTGAAATTTGATTTTGTGACAAGTTACAATAATATAAGTGTCCTCAAGTTTGATACCTCTGGTGAAATTGTCCCACTTAGTGCATTGCAAGACATGTCTATTGCCAAGATATCTTTGAGACTCCAAAGGGAAGAGGGTATAGGAGAAATCAATTTGTTAGAGCTCAAATCCAACTTTCGCAAAGAATTATTCCTAAGGCATCCTGGAACCACTCCTGAAACATGTTGTTGGCAAGATACAATTCACTTAGACTTTTGAGTTGACAAAGTTCATCTATAATGGACCCTTGCAATCTATTGTTGCTGAGACTTATTAAGTACTGGAGGCTATGTAATTTGCTAATTGTATGAGGAATCAACCCATTCAAATCATTCCATCCATGGATAATTTCATCAAGTTTGACAGATTTTCGAGTATACTGGGTATAGCTTCATTAAATTTGTTCAATGACAAATCTAACAAAATGAGCTTAGAAGCATTTGATATGCTATTTGGAATTTGTCCAGTTAGTTCATTCTCTGACAACCATAACATTTTCAAGTTGGGAAGGCCAATCCCTAAATGTGATGGGAGAAGGCCAGAGAGGGAATTAGAGTCAAGGTCTAAGCTGGTCAATGTTGAAATGTTGAATATACTAAAAGGAAGGGGTCCACTCAAATGGTTTCCTTCCAAACATAACAATTCAAATTTAACAAAGCTGCCCATTTCCTGGGTATAAAAACTGGAAACACAAAAAAATGATTGTTAAAACATTTCCTATCTACTCAATGTTGCTTGCATAAATATAATATATATATATATATTAGCCAAAAAATATACATATGTATTATAACATAAAAAACTACACATCTGTAAGTAATCCAAAAGCCTAAATATTTGCGTTATGCTAGTTTGATTTTGCATAATTAAGTATGTTTTTAAAATAAAAAATTAGGGAAATCAATAAACTATCTTTGAGATGACATGATCATAGAAGATTTTTTTTGAAATTGAATGTTTTATGTTGTAATTTTTGTATAGTTATTTAATAGGAAATCAATAAATTTGTGAAATAAAACAAAAACTTTCAAAAAAATTTGAAAAATAAAAATAAAGCAAGGAAAGGATGTACTCTTCAATAAAGGGGGGAAAATATAGATTTGAAGTTAATAAGAGAAAGATAAAATCTCACACTTGGGAATGGAGAAAAAAAGATAGGTAATAAAATTTCCTCTTCAATGGTGCTTGCATTATATTCATACATACATACATATATATATATATATATTGGTGGAAAAATACGTACATTGTGCAATGAGAAATTCTTATAGACTGGTTCATCATGTTATCCATGATCCATCTAATAAAATTGCACCAATTAAATAAAACTAAAATATTATGTGTCATTATTTTTAATGACTTAAATTTTTCAATAGAATAGCTATTTTAATTTCTTGCATTTTCCCTCTTTACTATCATTAACATCATAATTAATTTATATTTAATGGAATCTAAATGTCATAATTTTATTGGATGGACCATGAATGATGTGGCGTATTGAGTCTATCTAAGCATTTCTCATACAATATAACATAAAAAACTACATGTATCCTAGTAATCCAAAAACTTAAATATTTGTGTTATGCAATTAACCTTACATAAATATTCTTAAACAAAAAAATTAGAGAACTCATAAACGATCTTTGAGATGCTATAATTATGGAAGATTTATTTTAAAATTAAAGTTTTTTGAGTTGTAATTGTTTAATAATTATTTGATCGGAAATTAATAAATTTGTAAAATAAAACAGAAACTATTGAAAATTTGAAAAATGAAAATCAAATAGGAGACGATGTACTCTTTAATAAACTTTTTTCATGCATTGCAAATTAATCATGTGTGGCAACAAAGTATTAAACTACTTTTCGGTGATGTTTTTTGCTACAATTGAACTGAGACATCAAATATACTTTCCTTAATTAAAAGAAATGGTTCCACATCATATATAATGAGTCCATATGTTCCATTTAAGAATAATAAAACTTTTAATCACTCAAGTTTGCTTCAGGTATTGATTTGGTTTCCCATATTTAATTTTATCAATTTCGTTCCTATATTTTCTTAAATTATCATGTGATAAATTTAAAACACGAATGAACTGTTAAATTAATCTAATATGTAATATATGTTGATTAGTTGGCATGTTTAAGTAGCTAAGTGAGAAAAAAATAGTGCTCAAATAAGTTTAATTTTTATCAATCTAGTCATTTATGATGCATTTTTTATTCTTTTCTTAATTTCTGTATTTTTTTCCTACATAAATAATATACTTCTTTCATTAATTTACATGGTTGTCATTAATATTCTAAGATCAATGTCAACACATTTTAATAGTGTTGTTCTTCTTTAAATAATAAGAACCAAATCAATAGCCAAGGCAAACTTAAAGAACCAAATCAATAAAAATTTAAATTTAAAAATAAAATTGATTATTGAAGCAAATTTAAGGGACTAAAAAATTTCATTATTCCTATTATATACATACATCTCTGGGTGCGTGTGCATGTATGTATCTATTTTGCAACATCTTTTAATTTCAAACTAAACATTTTTCAAAATTATAATAAGAAAAAATTTAATTTGAATAGTCTTATTAATTTTTTAGAGAGTTGAATATTGGAACAATTCCTTTTAAACCTAGATGAATTAAAGTGAAACGAGTTAATTATTTTGTCTGACTATTGAAAAAATCTTGTGTTGTGTTTCATGAGTTTCATTAACTAGCATTTTTAGGTGGAATTTAATTTTTTTTATTTACGTTCATTATCATAATTTGTAAATTATTTCACATACGTATTTAAATATTTTGTATTTATATATAATGAATAACAAAAATACAACCCCAACGTTGTCTGTACTAATGTAATGTAAAACCTACTTTATCATACAAAATTATCAAATATTACTAAATCTATTATCTTTAAGATATGTCTAAAACTCACGTTGAATATAACAAAAAATAATTTTAAGTAATACTCGCTTCAACCATAAAAGATTTAATGAATTTGCAAGATTAAAAAAATGAAAAAATTAAAAGGAAATAAGTTAAAACAGATATAAGAATGTCTTCTTGAATAAGGGGAGGAAATATATAAAATTGAAGTTATTCTTAGATGCATAAA
>NW_026555888.1:0-47100 GCF_029017545.1 Prosopis cineraria | reverse complement strand
CGTGCCCCTCGGTGACTTCTAATAAAAATCCCTCTAGAGAAGACGACAAACATGGTCAAATTTAAGTATTTACTCCTCCCCAATTAGAACATAATCCAGTCTCTCTCCACTAAACCAAAGAGGTTGTTGTCTAGGCACGAAAAAATCGCAATACCTGACGGGCAAAACTTCTTCTAAAGACTGCATCATGTCCAAAGAACCATTGTATGCACTCTGGGCCTCTTTTCGCCGCGATCCTCGTCCCCCATTGACCTCTCCGACGACAGATCGCTGTTCCTGCCGATAGAAGACGTCGAGACGACGACGTACTGAACTTATCATCGGCAACCTTCGCCGGAAGAGCGCGATCTCCGCCGCTTCCGGCTTCCGGCTTTCGATCTTGAGAAGGGTCGAAGAAGGCGGAGGTGCATGTCACGGCACGCGTTAACTGAGAAGATTTGACCCTCATATCGACAGTTTCAACGTACGTAAACCGCAGTAATTAGCGGACAACGACAATTGCTCGCATGCAATGCGGGAACTAAATGAAAGTAAACACGGGGAACGGGGGGACAAAATCTACAAGGCAGAAAAAAACAGCCGTGGATGAAGAAGAGGGAGAGTACATAGAAAAAGGAGGAGAGTAATGAAAAGGCAGATGAGGGGGAGATAGAGAGAGGATAATGAAGAAGGAGACGGACAGGGTGGGTGGTTAATAAAATAAAGAAAAGAGAGGGGAGAAGGAAAATGGTTATCCTTATCCATTGGGATGCAGGAGGAGGAGGGAGTTGAAAGCCAAGTGTCAAGGACAGAATGATAAAGTGGGTGGGATCAGGTAGTTGGGGGTGTGTACGGAAGGGATTGGAGGGCCAAAACAGCAACGTAAGACGGTGTCCCAGCCGGGCATGGGGCCAGTGTATGTGAAAAACAGTAATAATGGGAGTGAGGACGCGCGGGAAGGGGACCACGTGGAGGCTTAGTGAAGGGGAGGAGGCAGGCTTGACACGTTGACGAATCTGGGCGGTACATGAAGCCAGAGAGATGAGGAGATTAGAGTTTTGAATTATCAAAGTGTCAACAACAATGTAGGATGCCATGAAGGAATGAGGTGGAAACAGGGTGAAGCTTATCCTCTCAGGAGGAGGCGGGGCGTGGGGACCCGCCCACCCCTTTTCTCTCCAGCTCTTGCTTCCTACTTTCCGACTCTTTTAATGATCCCCCCTCTGGCATATTCTCACCGCGCTCTCCCAATTTCAATCTCAATCCCAGTCCGCGTCAGCGTATACTCTCTCTCTCTCTGTCTCTCTCAATCTATTTTTATATGTCTATTTATTTATTTAATTTATTTATGTCAGGTCGGTAATTATGATATTAAAAAATATATATATATATATGTTGTTCATTTAATAATTATCATAAATAAATATTATAAAATTATTTTTAAAAATTTTTAAATAATAATAATAAATAATTTATTTATTTCAATATCATAAATAGTAATATGATATTATTAAATTAAATAAATAAATGAGATTAGATATTAATAGATGTATTAAGAGACGCTGTAGAAAGTATCCAAATCCTGACTACTACTTTACTTATGGGCAACAATTCTATAAAACAAATTTTTATATAATAAATATAATATATATGTTTAATCATATTTTCGTTAAGTGTGCATATTTTTTTATTTTTTATGGGACCCAATGTTTTCTGTTTCAGTTTGCTTCTCATATGATTTTCTTTGTATGAGTAAGTCATCTTAAATTATTTCTTTTTGATTTTTTTCTTCTTAGATACCACTCATTTTTTTAATGCTTATATGACCATGAGTCTAATCTTTCTGTATCTGTATGCCCATGCATTCATATAGAAAAATAAAATATAAAAAATAGAGAGAAAAATAATTTTTTGACTAATTGACCTTCATACTAAAAAAATATAGATATTTACCACAATAATACACTTTCAATTATATTTATCTAGATGCTACAAATTTAAAAGTTAGTTTGATTAACATCAAGTTCTAAATTTTTTTTATAAAAAAACATATATAAAACTTGGCTTCTATTTAATTTAAAAAATTAAATATCTATCTTGTCATCCCTTTCTTTTGCCAAAGGTTTTTTTTTTGGGGTTAGATATAGAACTTCGCTTCTATCAAGCTAAATTTTATTTAATTTTAAAAAAAATTAAATATATATCTTATTCTCTTTCTTTTCATATCTAGTTCTAATTAATTATCTGGATAAATTTAAATCATATAATCCTTATTCCAAACATTATTAACTCCATTAAATACTAAATAATTAATTGAAGCCCTTAAAAACTCAAACTATATCAAACCCCAAGTTTTTATCATTAAGAAATTAAAAATGAAAGAGAATATGTGATTAAAAAAAATATTTAAAATACTTATATAATTAAAAAAAAAAAAACTCGAGATCATACTCAAGATATCCTATCATGAAGCCATATTTTTAAAATTTTGCTCACTTTTTGTCTCAATTTCTTGTTGTGCACTGCATAAGAGGAAGATGGAAAAAAGAAAGAGAAGTGATGTGATGTGCGTAGAAGAAGAAATAGGATTGAAAATAATAAAATAAGTTAGTAGGCCTCAATTTCAACATTCTCTCTTCGCTCTTTGGTTTTTTTTTTTTAAATCTTCTTCCTTCTTTTCTTTTCAATAGTTAATATATATATAAAAAACCCCCACACACACATATTATGTAATATTTATAATATTTTCTTAACATGTTAAATTAAACTCTATCAATTATATTTTGCTAAAACACAATTTTTTAAATATTAGATGATTATAAATTTTTTATTTAGATTTAAGGAGTAAAAATAGAGATGTTACAATGATGTAGTCCCGTTCATGATATCCCGATTGACAATTTTAGAAATCTATAATGATTTATTACTACTCATGGTATAACCTAAAAATGTTAGTAATTTTATTATTTTTACCTATAATGACTTAGCATCATTCAAAGCATCTCGTTTGATGATTTTAGAGATTCATGTAATTTACTCAATTAATCTAAGCGTCTAATGCTGTATTAAAAATTAACATTTCAATTTCAATTGATTAGGGACTTCAATTGATATTTAGTCTTTAACAAAGTTAATAATGCTAGGATAAGAATGTATGTTGAGATTTAGATTTTTTTAGATAATTGATTAAAACTTGGCTAAAGAGAAAGAAGATGAAATATATATTTAATTTTTTAAATTAAATAGAACTTGGCTTCATAGAAGCCAAGTTCTATACCTGACATAAAAAATTTGGCTGAAGAGAGAGATGATGAGACATATATTTATTTTTTAAAATTAATATGTACATTTCTAACAAAAAAAATTTGGAACTTAGTGTTAATCAGACTGAATTTCAAATTTATAGTATCTAGGTAAATATTATTGAAAGTGTATTATTGTGGTAAATATTTTTTTATATAGTATAAAGGTCAAGTTGACTAATTTTTTGCCTAGTTGGACAGGGAAAAAAGTTGGGAGGAAGAAAAAATATGACAAAAAAAATGAAGCGTGTTGTATAAAAAAAAATAAAACATGGGTTTCAAATTCATAAAAGAAGAGATTTTGGAAGGAAATTTTTCCCCCTTTCTACCTGCTCCTCCTCCTCTATGTCCTATATTCTTCAACTTAGAAGCCTGCCTCATCATCTTTTACTCTCCATTCTTTACTCAATGCTTTTTCTTTGGTTTAAAAATTAAAATGAACATTGGTACTGCTTTACCTCATGACGCTGTACTTACCTCCCTCTTCTACAAATCTCACCATATTATGATAATGAGGGTGGCGATTCCACTTAAAGCAGGGAAGAAAAATACAACCCTGTAAAATTCAAAAAACATATCCTTATTATTGGCGGACAAAAATATTTAGGACATTAACTCACAAAATTAGTTTTCAGAAGAGGTTTAATGCTGAAAAACTACCAAGGCTTCAAGTTCAAATTCGAAACAGCAAAACCAGAGGTTTTTCAGGGAAGTTAAAAATAATTATTTATTGAATTATTTTTGTAAAATAACCTAGTAAAAGAAACTCATTGCCTCTTGAACTTGCACGCAGGGGGCAAATCGACTGATTTCAACTGCAATTGTCCTGTGTTGGCCTGTCTCATGTGCGTGAGGCCACTTATCCTCCAAACTCATTTTTTACTAGCCCATTTCATTCCTTAGTATATATATACACTAGAAGAGTCCTTCTTTTAGTCAATGTAGGACTTTGACACATACACACACTTTAACACACATACAACAATCCCCTACATGTGTCAAAAATTTATGTTCGTCTGTGTTATTCACATGGAGGATAATCACTTTGAATTTGGTGTCTGTTGACTTGAACCAAACATAGACTAATAAAACTTAGCACACAAAAAAAGTCAGTGTAACTTCGTTATTGAACCAACAGATCTTGAGCGTGTGCTAGAGGTCTTATTAATCGGATTATACCCCCACAGTCTCTGCTATTAATAACGGTTTTGCATGTTAACAGCCATGCGCACGCCTGGTTTTAACAAATGCTCTAGAGATTTTGCCACTATTTCATAGGAACGGCCCACTTTACATTTGTATAAGTGTTTTCATCAAGTGTATCTGTAATGAATACACTCCATAACGACTATGAAAATATTAAGAGCTTTCACTCAACCTCCATTCAATACATTCTAGCACTTTCTCAAGCTATAGGAAGGGACAAAATTCAATGCTAGCAGAACTAATTAGTGACTTGTTCTTACCCATTGAACCTTCTTCATGGAATCTCCAATCACAAAGGTTGGGTTGCCATTACTGTTAATTTCAAACAAGCTTAAGTCTCATTCCCCTCGACGTTTCAATAATAAATTTCTTCCCTAGGGGTTTAGTTAACGGATTCGCCAGATTTAACTCTGATCTCACATAATTGATTGAGATGACCCCATCTTTAAGTAGCTGCCTTCTAATATTATGTCTTAATTGAATATGTCTACTGGAATACCCCATTGAAGATCTTATTTTTAGCCGTTGCTATTGTAGACTAGCCATCACAATGTAAAGACACTGATAGTGTGAGCTTTTTCACCTATTGGAATACTTGTTAAAAAATTTTTCAACCACTAAGCCTCAGTCCCAGCCAACTTCATGGCAATGAACTCAGAATCCCTTGAGAATTTTGTGTTGATGGTTGTTTTGTAAACTTCTAGGTTATTGCACCACCACCAAAAGTGAATATATATCCACTAATGGATTTTGTCTCTTCTGAATCTGAAATCCAGTTAGCATCATTGTATCCTTCCAATACAGCAGGAAATCCACTATGCAATATACCATAATTACTAGTACCTCTCAAATATCTCAAAACTCTCATCAGAGCCTCCTAGTATTTACTGTCTGGACAGTGGGTATATCTATTCAATTTGCCTACAGCATAAATTATATCAGGCCTAGTAAAATTCATTAAATGCAACAGACTCCCAATAATTGTGCATACTCAGATTGAGCAACTAGATCACCCTTATGCTTTTTTAATTGCACACTCAAATTATAAGAGTATTCAGAGGAGTATCTTCAAAATGTCCAAACTTTTTAAGAATTTCTCAACATAATGTTCTAGGGAAAGCAAAATTTTATTTTCATTCCTTATTATTTTTACACCCAGATTAACTTGGCTTCATCCATATCTTTCATATCAAAATTTAAAGAAATAAAATTTTTTGTTTCATTAACAACACACATATTAAAGCCAAAAATTAGCATATCATCCACATACAAGCATATAATCACACAATCATTATGCATTAGTTTGTATGAACACATCTTTCTACTTTAACAATAGAAAATCTACCAGTTGTCAAAACTTGATCAAGTTTCTCATGCCATTACTTAGGCGCTATTTTAAGTTATACAAAGACTTGACAAGTTTACAAATTTTATTGTCTTGCCCAGGAATCACACATCCCTCAGGTTATACCATGTAAATTTTTTCTTCCAAATCACCATTTAAAAAATCAATTTTAATATTCATTTGGTGAACAAAAAACTTATAAATTGAAGCCAAAGCAATAAGAACTCTTATAGAAGATATTCTAGTCACAGGAGAAAATGTGTCAAAATAATCTATATTTTTTTTAGTAAAACCCTTGGCCACAAGCCTTACTTTATATTTATCAATTGAACCCAATAGCCTTAGCTCCTTGGGGAAAATCTGCTAAACTCAAGTTTTATTTTTCCTTAAAGAATCAATTTCAATTTCAATTGCTTCTTTCCAAAATTTGGCATCAGGTGAAGAAATAGCTTCATAAAAATTTAACGGTTCATCTTGTACTAAATAAGTGTAAAAATCATCTCCAAAACTTATTCTTTCCTTTGCCTTTACTTCTCCTTAAAACCAAATCATCATTTAAATATTTTTCAAACTTTAAATTTTCAACAGGTTTAGAAACATGCTTAATTTTTAAAGGAAAAATATGTTCAAAAAATTTAACATCCTTAGTCTCTACAATTGTATTTTGGTTTAAAATATCACTTTTTAAAACTAAAAAACGATATGCTGCACTTTGTTCAGTATACCCAATATGTAACATCTTAATTTTTAGATAAAAAAATTTATGAAATTTAAGTTTTATTAAAAAAATGATAATAATAGAAATTTATATTATTGAGATTATTTAAAAATAATAATATGATTAGGCATTTAATTATGAATTAAAAACTTAGGTTTAAAATTACATAAGAATGTTTAGTTAAGATATAATTTTAAGATTTAAAAAATATATAACATACATATATATATATATATATATATTATGTGTGAATGTGGAAAAAAAACAATAAAAAAAAGAAAAGAGTTTAGTCCCACATCGATTAGATGTGGGATGAGGAAAGGATTCCTCACATATAAAAGAAAGTGAGAGCGTGCAGAGGAAGGCAAAAAGAAAGTTTATGCAATTTATAAAATTGCAACTAATAGCCCAAGATGGAATTTGTGAAAATTGCAAGTAATGGCCTAAAGGTTTGAATAATTAAATTCAGACCTATAATTTTTTATATTATTTTTTTTCTTTCTCTCACGTTGCTCGGCGTCTTCTCGCAAGGGGGGATTGTTTTCTTTTTTTCAAGTATGTTCCAAATTTCTTGTTTAGATTAGCATTTAAAAAATTTATTTAATTACAAAATTAATTTTATAGTTATTTTCTAAATAGTATTAGCTTTCTAGTGATATGATTATTTTGTAGAATAGAGCAAATATTTTGATTAGGATTTTTCTATAGGATAGTTAATCTGATGATATGATGGATTAAAAAATATAGGTTAAAGTTTTTAGAGGTATAATAAATATTATAGATATTTTTTTGAGATTGAAACTCATGTTTAAGAATTTTTGAGTTAAACTCTAGATCTATATGGTTGAATTTATGTGAATCTGAGATGTCGGGATGAACCTCTGATTATTAAATATTTATTTTAAGTATGAATAGATATTTTTGAGGTTATAGAAAGTGATTTGAGGCTTAAATATGATTATTAAGGTATGAGAATTTTAGAAAAAGAATTTGAAAAGTTAAATGAGGTATAAATCTTAAATTAGTGTTAATATGAAGTTTTAGGCCTAAAACTTTCTAACTCTTTAATTTAGAGTTAGTTATTAATTTCAATGTAAAATTAATATATATAGTATTGTGAAATAATATGTAGATTATATTGACAAAGATAGTGGTGAAAGAGCAGTTGTGCAAGGGAACTTGTTATTCAAGACACAAGATAACCATTATTAATGTATTGTGATGAGTGTGTTTGTGAATGGTAATGTGTTGACTTTTGTTTGAAAAAAAATTATGAATTATTGAAAATAAATACTGTTATATACTTATTTGAAATTATTGTCAAGTAGGTCAAAAATTTATTTTTATTTATCATGATGAGATATTATTGTTCGGATATATCCTGTTTGGATATTTGAATGATGCATGACTTGTCAGGGTATTTTAATGTATGGTGTTAATGAAAATTTCTGTTCGGTTAATTATTACCACGTGGTAAGCCCTCATTGGACCCAATGAGTGGCGTTTTGCTTGGTCCACTCACCTTTGGCTGGGTGATTAGTGTCCGAGCATGGCAAAAGAAGGATATAAGGTGTAGTCATGCAATTAAATACTTGTTCGATTTGTTTGGAAATATTGTTCGATTAAATATTTTTTGTGTGCCCACTTTGCAATCGCATGATTAGTTACATCCGCATGCATCATTACATATTAATCTTTGGTTACTGAGACTTTTAAGTCTCATTCCCCCGTGGTTAATATTTTTACAGGAGAGAGTCCGGCCGAGAAAGCACCAGAGGCATAACTTTGGTGTACGAGACACCATCTTTTATGTTGCCTCTTAATTTGGATTATACAATGTATCTTGTGCTAACTTAGGACATATCTTATTTGTGAAGCATGTAAACTCTAATCCTTTTTATTAAAAGTATTTATATGACTAAGAGGATTATGTCTGTCCCTCTTGATTTATGATCTGATTTGAATATCATACCAAAAGGATTATGTCTGTCCCTCATGGTTTTAATTATTTTTTTGAGATATTTTAAGACCTATGGTATATTGTCTTGGATGTATCATGGTAGAAATTTTTCTGCCATGATAAGGGTATAGTAAGGGTTCAATAAAAAAATAATTTATTGAATTAATAATTTGTGAAAAATCGGTTTGTAAATTTAAGGGTGTTACACAATAAACATATAATCAGAAGTTTTAGAACCAATTTTTTTTTTTTTAAGGTCAAGTAATAAAACTTTTATAAAACAACCCTCACATTTTCAAATATTTTAAATTTAGGGTAACCCTTTCCATAACTCATAAGGTGTTTTCTTTATTTTTTTATAAGGTGTCCTATTTTGTAAAAACATGTAGATAAAATAGCTTCCCCACAAGTTATCAAGTGCAGAAGAACTCACAAGCAAAGCATTCATCGTTTCTTTTAGTGTTCTATTTTTCTTTCTGCAACACCATTAGACTTGAGAGAATAAAGAGGTGTTATCTCATGTATAATTCCTTCTTTTTCACAAAAATTATTTAACAAAACATATTCTCCACTTCTATTAGATCTAACACTTTTAATCCTTTTGTTTAATGATTCTCAACCTTTGCTTTATATAAAAGAAATTTTTCAAAAGCCTCATCTTTGTTTCTTAACAAGTATATCTTAGTATATCTTGAAAAATCATCAATAAAAGTGATATAATATTTTTTTCCTCCTCTAGTTATGGTTGGTTTTAAATCACCTAAATCTATGTGAATTAAATATAGAAATTTAAATTCTCTTTGACTAGAAAAGTGAGGCTTTTTACTTTGTTTAGTTTCTGCACATACTTCACATTTTCCAAAATTATTATTTTTAATTTCAAAAAGTAGTCCAAGTTATCGCATCTTATTTATATAACCTTTACTAGCATGACCTAGTCTAGCATGCCACAGATCAAAGGAATCAATCATATAAACAGGCATATACTCAAAAGATTAAGTCTTATTCATTTCATCAACATTCAGAACAAACAGTCCCTGATTACAATACTCTTTACCCACAAACACATTATTTTTTGTCATTACAATCTTGTCAGATTCAAATGACACTTTAACCCCAGCTTTTCCTAAAAGAGCAATTAACACTAAGTTAGCTCGAACTTCAGGCACATGCAAAACATCATTCAGAGCCAGAGTCTTTCCTAATGTGAGCTTTAAGACCACTTTCTCTTTTCTTTAAACTTTGGCAGTTCGGGAATCAGTAAGGTAATATGGTCAAAAGTGTGTGTGTGTGTGTGTGTGTGTGTGTCAAAGTCCCATATTAACTAAAAAAAGGACTCTCCTAGTGTATATATACTAAGGAATGAAGTGGGCTAGTAAAATAGGCTTGGAGGAGAAGTGGCCTTGTGCACATAAGATAAGCCCACACAACACAATCGCAGTTGAAATCAGTCGATTCGCCCCCTGCACGCGAGTTTCAAAAGGCAATGGGTTCTTTTTATTGGGTTATTGTTACAAAAATAATTAAATAAATAATTATTTTTATCTTACTAGAAAAACCTCTGGTTTTGCTGTTTTGAATTTGAACTTGAAGCCTTGACAGTTTTTCAGTATTAAACCTCTTCTGAAAACTGATTTTGTGAGTTAATATCCTAAACATTTTTGTCTGCCAATAATCTTAAGAATTATTCCACCCAATGGCAACCAATAGTGCTGAAAATGTCATTCTCGAAGCTGTGCCTAGTGGTTCGACTGGAGGTCAATACGTCCCTATCGCTATTGCTGTCCCCCTACCGAGGCCATTCCCAGACATATCGAAGATAGAAGTCTTTGACGGCAGGAACTTCAAATGCTGGCAGGAACGATTCTTCATCGTTCTTGACATGCATGATGTGGCCACTGTTCTTGCTTAATCCGAGCCTCCTGCTAATACTGATTAAGCCCAGAGAGTTGCATGGACTCATGCAAACAAGGTATGCTGACACACTATCATTAGCACTTTATCTAATGATCTGTTTGATGTCTACTGTGTCTACAAGGAAGCTTATAATATATGGAAGTCCTTGGTGACAAAGTACACTACTAAAGATGCCGGCAAATAAAAGTTCATTATGGGAAACTATTACAAATGGGAGATGACCAAGAACAAGGATGTGACGGAGCAAATCAATGAATATCATAAGTTATTGGAGAAGCTTCATGCTGAAAACATCAACCTTCTAGATGAGTTCGTTGCTGGGATCCTAATTGAGAAGCTACCAGAATCATGGTCTGATTACAAACAGCAGCTGAAGCACAAACAGAAGCAGTTGTCCTTGATTGACCTGATCACTCACATCATCATTGAAGACACCAACCGCAAGGCAATACGTGCAGCTCAAACCAGAGAAATGACATCCAAAACCAACCTGGTAGTGACAAAGCCTCACAACAAGAGGTATGATCCTAAAACTAAAAACAAGAAGAATAGGAAATTTGATTACAAACTCAATGTTTCTAACCCCTCTTTAAAGAAGAAGGAGACTGTTTTATCTGCCAACGTTTCCAAATTAACTGATTTTATGAAGTTAATATCTTAAACGTTTTGTCTGCCAACGTTTCCAGATAGAGGCTTAACTGTGATTTACATCTGCGTAACCCCCAAACAAGGGTTTAAATGTGATTTATGACAGTGTAACTAAAGTTTTAATCCGGTAATTATGAGCCAACGTTCATGTCTCCATCTTCAGGCTATACATAGCCATGGGTGTGGACAGAATAGTGTACCAGCCTCTTGAGTTTTTGGGGCAATTCTCTCCTCCCTCTGCCTTCTACTTTCGTGTTCGTCTATTCACCTATGTTTGCTTTTAATCTTTATTGTTCTATTTCTTTCCTCCATAGGAAGTACTTGTTTAATCATGGAGAACTGCCAGTTCGTTGTACTGGTGTGCCGAAATAGTTCTTAAAGATAGTGTTCTTTTGAGCACAACTCAAGCAGTTTGTCCTTTGCTGTTCACGTCTACAGCTAGTATTGCCAACACTTATTTCTCTTATCAGCGACGGATCCAAAAAAATTTATTAGAGAAGGCAAAATTTATACTAAATATAAATATTAATTATTTTAAAGAAAATATAATTCTAAATATTAATAAAAATAATATATAAATAAAATGTATGATAATTTTAAAATATATATTAATATCATTTGCAATATAAATTTATTTCATAGTAAGTATGAGTAAATAATGTTTTTAAATATGTATACTTGATAATTTTAAAGAAAGTGTGGGGCAAATAATTTTTTATGGGGGATAATAATAATTTTAAAGGGCGGGCAACTGTAGTTTTAACTAAAACTTACATAAAAAATTTTATTTTTCTAGTAGGGTCAATTGTCCCCTCTATCTCTAATGTAGATACATCCCTATCTTTTATTTTCTTCATTTACAAGTACTCCTTCCTTCTGTTAAAAAATATGAGATATTTTTTAAAGACTTAAATGTTTAAAAATATAAAGTATTTTTATTCTTTTAAAATGTAATTATTGTCTTTTTTCTAAAAGTGTCCCTATTAATAATGACTTTATATTTATTATAGGATGTTTAATAGGGATAAATATAGAAAGATAGGATTAGTTTGAAAGTAGATAACTATTTTATTAAGAGGTGAGATTCAATTAAAAATATCTTATATTTTTAAATGAAGAGAGTATATACTTTTTATATTTTTATGATGTCATGTATGTAATTTATATTTTTATGTTCTGGTACAACATCCTGGCCGTCGAGTCAAATTCATGATTATAGGTGCAAGCAAAATGCTCTCACGGAGGAGCTAGGAGCTGAATAGGCAATTTATTTTTAAAAAATAAAAATAAATTTTTTTAAAATATATAAATAATAATTTAATCTCTTAAAATGTCATAATTTTTTTAAAATTTTTAAAATTTTTTTTGTCATTAATAAATTTATATAAATTACTAAATTATCTTTGTTAAAAATAAATGATTCACAACTTTTATTTTTATATTCGTAATAATATAATAATAAATAAAAAATTTAACATGTGAAGTTGTAATTTACTGTTGCATTGTTACGAATTTAAGAAGAAAAGTTGCGAAAATAAAACAAGAATAATTTAATAATTTATATAAATTTATTAATTACCGAAAAGTTCCTAAAGACTTTAGAAAAATTATGGTATTTTAAAAAATTAAATTATCACTTACATATTTTAAAAAAATTTTATTAGTATTTTTCTTTTATTTTTTCTATTATCGTACTTAATTTTAAAAATAACTTGCTTTTATCTTTTTAAATAAAAATAATATATTTTATTAAATTACTTGATTTTAAAATATAATAACATGAAAATATATCTTTAACCAACTAATTTGATTTTAAACTATTTTGGTAATGTTAATTTTAATATAATTTATGTTTTAATATATTTTTTATAAAGATGGTTGCATTATATATATATATATATAAATATATATTGATATAAAAGTATTATATTCATTTTGATATGTACTCATTTTTATCTATTTATTCCGGTCGGTCGAAACATAAAAAATGAAAAAAAATTTCTCTGTTTTTTTTTTATTTCCAATTTTTGTTTCCATGAAAAAGCTCGAAGAAAATGAAAAGGGGTAGGAGATACCGGTGGGGCCCATAGAGGAGAACAGAAAATGACAGGCCCACGTGGAAAAAGCAGTTGATGAGAAGGCAACCCACGTCATATCCATCATGTGGTGGGTAGTCTTCAATTAGAGTGATAATTAAGCCAACCCAACTTAAAAAATTAGGGCTTAAATGAATTAATTTTGTTAAGTTTGATTGCACTTTGAAACTTCATTTTGATCAGCCTGACCTTGACTCTCAGGCTCTCAATCCTATTTTTTTATTTTTTTATTTAAAAAAAATATTTAAAATCACAAAAAAAATTATCACATATAATATTAAGTCTAAACAAAATAAATTTAATACAATCCATAGAATAACAAATTTATGTCTAATAAAAAATAGCAATATTATAGAATCAACATCAATAATAATTAAACTTTGTTAGCATTATTATCATAAACATTAATATAATTTGATTCTTCTCCTTGGATTGAAGTCTAGAGGATCAATTAAAGAGAGAATGAATGAGAACCCACTTAAGAGTCAAATGAAATAAAACTAAGTTTTAGACTTTTGATGATATTTAATTTTTTTCATATTAAAATTAATATATATATATATATATATATATATAAGGGCTTAAAAGGACCTATACTTTTATTTTAAGGTTAAAAAGGCTAATCCTTTTAAATTTAATTTATCATTTTATAAATTAATGGAGCAGCCCGGCTTTAAATCTTATCAGGGCTCAAAAGGGCCGAATTGACAGCTCTACTTGTAACATCCCAATTTAAATTTTAATAGTTAATTTGGGATAATAAAAATTTTGAAAAATATTTAGAGCTAAATAAATTAGTAGGAGATGATTATTAAATTTAACTTAGGATATAATTATAAATTAAAAATAAAAAAATAAAAAATAAAAAAATAATAATAAAAAAAAGAGGAAAAAGGTTTGCAAAAAAAAAGAGAAAGGAAGAAAACGTGCAGCCGCCTCAATAGTAACAATAGTAAAATAATAATAAAGAAAGAGAGAAAGAAGAGAGAGAAAAGAATAAAAAAATTATGTGGGACCCACTGAATTTTTATAAAAACTCACCTTCCTTCATTTCCTCATTCATTCCTTCGTGCGTGTTGAGGCAGAGAGAACGCGAGTCACCGGTGCGAAATATCTAAATTTTTAAGGTAAGAGTTTTTAATAGGATATTTAGGGTGTGATTTTAAGCTTTTCAGGACTAAGTAAGTGTTCTAAAATTTTTTCTTAATCATCTTTTTTCTTTGGTTTCTGAGTTTGTAGTGGTAGAAAATTTAAGATCTGGAAGAGGGATGAATTTATGTTGAATAAATATGATTTTTGAGGTTGTCAGTAGTATAATAAATGTTATAGAGTATAAATTTGTTAATGATCTTTGAATTTATGGCTTATGGATTAAATTCTAGACTAGATCTGAAAATATATGTTGATTTATTGAGGTTTAGATGATTATTTGGGATGAGAAATGAATTATTATGGCTATAGGATTATGATTCTAAGCTAGAGACTCAATTTTTAATTTTTGAGTATTTTAGGTGCGAATTTATAAAATAAAAAGAAAATTTTGATAATAGAAATTAGTTTAGAAGTTGATTTTTAGATTATTAATGTTTATTGATAATTAAAAGAGGAGTTAAAAATTTTACTTAATAGTATTAACTATAGATTTGTATTAAGATTGAGATTAGGAATTATGTTATATTTTTAATTCTATTATTAGAATTATTTTATTAGTTTCAAAAATTGAAACTAATATTTATAAATAATATGTTATTTGTAGATTGTATTACTGGTGAAGATTGTGGTGAGAGAGAAATTTTAAGGAATAATTTATTGAAAAAGCCACAAGGTAACCATGCTTTTAATTTGTGATTAGTGTTACTTCATGTTAATTGGGTGATTATTGAGAAAATTATGAATTTTTTTAATATTGTATAATTGTGCAATATTATTATGAATTTGTTTGATTATTGTGGGAGGTGTTGGGAGACTTACTATTGTTGTTGTATTTATGTGCCACGTGGTATGCCCCTATTGGAGCTCAATAGGTGGCTTGTAAGGGCTCGGGCTAATCTACCTTTGGCCGGGTAATTTAGCACCGAGTGAGGGCTACGGCTCAAGGTTAATGGAGGGATATAAGGATGGTTGTTTGTGTGTATTGTAATATTTCTTATATTTGTTGGAATTATATTATTTTTAATTTTCACTTAATAAGTACACACTTAACTGTTTGTATATACTATCATAAATTGGCTTTGGTTACTGAGACTTTTGAGTCTCATTATGTGGTTAACAATTTTTAGGAGAAGAGCCACAAGTGACACGTGGAGGAGTCCCAGAGGCTTAGTGGTATAGATCCACTGTCTCTTTTGGATATTTAATTTATGATTTATAATGTGTTATATTGCCAATAATAGGGCTTTTTGTTTATTGTCAATTATATGAATATATAAATGTAATCATGCCTTTCAAACTATTTCTATTTTTAGTACAATTTGGATGACTGTAATTTTAATATTTGGTTTACTTTGGATTGGTTAAAATGGCATGATTATAAGGCCAAATAACTGGCTTATGTTGAAAATTTATTAAATTGCTTATTTTACTTGTTGAGAGTATAAGGATGGACAAATGTGATTTAGTTTACTTGTTGGGAGTATAAGGATGGACAAATGTGATTTAGCCTAATGGTATGTGGGAGGTAAAAATTTATCTGAAATGTTAATTATAAAATATTTTATATTGAAATTATTGATATAAAAATGTGTTGGGTGGCTGTAACCCAACTATGGTTGAGTTAAATTATTTAAAAAAAACAAAAATTTTGGTGTGTTACACTACTCCATTAGGCATGAGTTACCAGCCTACCATGCCTACCTGGGGTTGCTGTCGCTGATCATCTCTAAACCTAATCTAACATTAAATCAAGAAAAAATTAATTATTTAGTCTTTATAGTTTTGACTTAATTACAACTTAGTTTCTACTCAATCTTTGAAATTTTGACTCAATTGTAAATCAATCCCTATACTTTGCCTTAGTCCCTGAAGTTTTAATCTTTTAAATATTAGTCTCTATATTTTAAAAATAAAATTACAAAAATTCAAAATATTTTAAAATTTATTACTAATATTTTAAATTATTAAACTCTTTTAATCTTTATAAATATTATAAATATTAAAATATTAAAATATTTTTAATCTTTATAATTTTATTTTTTAAAATATAGGAATCAATATTTAAAAGATTGAAACTTTAGGGATTAAATTGCAAAGGTAAAATTTAAAAACTGAATTACAACCAAGTTAAAATTTCAGAGATTGAGTTATAATGAATTGAAGTTGAGATATTAAATTACAATTGAGTTAAAATTATGAAGATTAAATGATTATTTTTTTTAAATCAATCAATTTCACTATATTTATTGCGTTGGGCGTCCAATTCCCCTACTGGGTAACACGATTGCTTTGTTTAGACACACCAAGATTTGGATGCTGATCCCATTAGGAAAATGTATCCCTCACCCCCTTCACTTCTTTATTTATTGCCATTACTCTAAACACCCCTCCATCATTTCATCCCAATCCCCAGCAGTCACATTTTGGATGTGTTTGGTTTGAGCCGAACTGAAATTTGGATGGCTTAAACCGCCAACCGGCTACCTGGCTCGGTCCTTAAAACTCACGTTGAATCCAAAAATTGTTTGGCTTTTGATTTTATTTTTAAAATTTCATTTTGAAGTTTAATATTCATTCTTAAAGAACTCAAATTACACAAATAAATGCGTCAATAAAATTCATGTCCTTTAAATCTGCCTTTAAATTAAATAAAGGATCCTTGAATGTCAAACAAAATTCCAAGGGGAGAATGACAATTAAATACAGTAGTTTAAGTGGTAAATTTTGAAGTTTCAACTGTACACTGACCCTTGTTTTACATTTACATTAATTCTCTTAATTATCATTCTCCCAGGTCCTAAATTCGTAATAACTTAAGCCCAATTGGAGAGTGCACACACGTTGCTGCCTATCAATTACCAAACCATTGACAGATGCCATTGCCAACAGACTCCCTAATTTTCTTCAAACCGCTTAGCAAACAGTCTCCGAGAAATAGCTAAAATTATTCAATAGTTGCAAGTTGTTTCTAAAAGAGGTCGCCCAGGTAAGCTGTTCATGTTCCACCTCGCTGCGTCCATTCCATTCTCATCCATGGTCATGCCATAAAAAATTTCATTTGCTTTTACGATATTTATCCAATTTCACTGAAAAATCAGTGCCATGGATTCATATACCTATGAACTCCATTGCTGCTGCTGAAGTGCTAAACCCCTCCATGTATAAAGAGGTGGGCAAGACCAAGATAGTAATCAAAAAGAACAGATGCATGTTGCATATCAGAGTCAATGAACCAGGTCCCATCAACGGTTCAGAGCCTCACCATCACCTCGGCCTATTGCTTTCAGCTAAGCACAACGAGTGATACTAGTGATTCACTACCCTCTTTTCTTTCAATAAAATTATTATACATCTAGTATGTGGGCGGGGAAACAATTCTTACCCTCAATTGATCTAAAAAAAGAATAACTGAGTGACAATCAAATTTGAAGAAGGGGGCAAACCTCGAAAAGTATAAGCCATGACCGTCCAGTGTAACCCCAAATCATGATCTAAACTTTAAAGGCAGATCTAATTCCATATTCGAATAGCCACTGCTCATGCCATCAACCAGATGGTATATGCCACCGGTTGCCAATTGTCCATTCCAAAAACCAAGACAATTGGAGGTCGAAAATGAAGCCATTTCAACACCTTCTAATGATATTAACAACGTTCTTGCCAATCTCTTCTTTTGTTTGCTCAGATACAGGTTCATCCCCAATGTACATGTCAAAGAAGGCCCCTGCAAAACATGATAAAAACTTACTTTGGTTTAATACTTGACAAAGGAATGTTATATTAAATACATGGTCTTAGATTTCAACCCGAAATCTGAATATGACTTACGACATAAATCTTTGCTGGGGACACTTCCAATGTGATTCCCTCCAACTGTACATAAAACCAACACTTTAGCAGTGAAACGTCAATAATTTAAGTTAGAACTGCCTCTAAACAATACGGACAGACAAACAAGAAGGCAAAAAAAGAATTTTGTTACGCTATTTCTTGTCAAGAAAACCAAAGGCCTAAGAGAATAGTATAAATTTAGTGTCAAAAAATTCATAAATTCGACCAATTAGTACTCATGCTCACTTTCAGTAATCAGACATCCATCAGCTGTCCGTCGAAAATTGATTGTTGTCCCCTGAAACATTGTAATAAAGCAAAAGTAACCCTAAGCGATCCTCAAAATAGAGAAGAAAGAATGCAGATTGGTATATGGCTTACCAAAGGTAATGGAATATCTTGTGTGAAGTATGAACGAAATTTCCTCAGGCAACAAAAATCTGTACTTGGATTTGTCTAAGCAAAGAAGAAGCCAAGGGAACAGTTTGAATTAGTCCGTGGAGAAACAACCAAAAAACTATTTTACCAGTGGCTGTGAATTACCTTAACTAAGCGAGCTCGAAGGGATTTCTCAAAAGCTCTGCAATGAACCGCAAAAAGAAAATAGAAAGAAAAAGATTAGCAGTTCGTCACTTACACCATCGACTCAATGTCTAAGACTTTTAAAGTACTATTGAGGATGCTTTAAAAGAGAAATGACCTGCTTGATTCACCTTCGTCTAGGTTTGCATCCATATAAAATTGCATAAATTGATATACTTGATCCAATGACAACCAGATTACATTTAAACATCAAGGTTCAGATATGCTAAAAGGGAAAAGTTAATTGTTGACTATATTCATCAATCGAGAATCCAACAACAGAATTTTTAAATAGTGCAAAATAATTTGGAAGTGTCATAATCATGCAACAATACAACTTAAAAACCTAGAGGAAAATTCAAAACCCAATCTAACTAGCAAAACAGACTCTAAAATCAAGTAAGAATTTCCTTATTTTTAAAATTAAAAAAAAAATCCTCAGCTGAGAAGTGAAACAAAATTACTAACTCTTTCACGGTGTTGATTTTCATCCCCTTGCAATTCACGACAAGCCTCACAGTCATTTCAACATCCTCCCTGTGATAAAAAGCCCAACACACACAGCAAAGTCAACATCTTAACCATGAAATCAATCAACATAAGTTTGCAACTCAGATGCATGTGCTAGATGACTCATGATTGGTCTGTAAAATGCCCCTTTGTACTTTATGATGATCAATTACAATCACCGTCACCAAAAAAAGGGAACCTCCTAAGTTGATAAACTTAATATACAGATAGCATAAATGATTTTCAATACCTAAGAAGATCCTTGTAGAAACCATGGGAGTTATTCAGCTCACCAGCAGAAAATGATGCATATTTTGGACCCAATTTCTCACAGAGGGAGTGAGGATGAACATCTGTTAAAGAATGAGAGTGGTTCAATATATGGCAATAATTTTGCTGACACTACCATGTAACAATTAGTACCAAGTATTCAAGAAAACTTACAAAAACCAAATGCATAGATCTTTAAAGACTTGATTTTAACTATTGTCATGGTTCTGGACCCAGTTCCAACCAGGACCTGAAGCAAATTTAGAAGCTTATGTTAGTTGATGTAAAGATATGAACTCTCAAGGACTGCATTTGGGAAAGGTCATTGAAACAAATGACAATCAAACGGACCTCCAGAAGAGAGGTAAAGAAAAAACCAGTCACAGTCTAACCCATCACAATTCATATTGCGTGATTACTAGACAAAATTTAATAGAGGAAAAAACTAAAGATTTTCACACAAAAAGCCTCCTATACAGCAGGTTATTTTTAACTACCTTGCTAATTTTCAGTCAATTATACATTTCTGAGCTTACATACTAGCTATGTATTTTTTCAAGAAAACAATATATCAAAAGCCAGATGAAATAATTTTCACGAGCAAATGCATTAAGGCACAAATTAATCCTATTACCTATTGATAAGCAAGAGGAGAAAAAACCAGAAAAATTTGAAAATTGAATACTGACCTCAGAGTTTAAGTTGACATCCTGCTCTTCATCTACTACATTGTTCAAGATCATGGGAAACTCAATGCCAGTTTTAGGCTCAACCACATGCTTCGTCAGGTTCAATTCAGGAAAAGATAGTTGAGCACATCCCTTTTTCTTAACCTCACAAGGGATTTGGTCCTTGCCTCCATGCATTGACACCTCAGTATTCTCAAGTGGACCGGTCAGCACCGTTGATGATCTGCAGTAAATAACATGGAAACAAGCTCATCATTGTAAAACAACGAGAAAAAATTCCCACGCCCAGAATGATTCAAGCTGAGTAAATATCTTTTAGTGTGACTTACAAGTTTTGAATTGGTGGTACCAATACTGCAGCTAGAGACAGCACAGGATTTGATTGAAGCCTTTTCACTTCTCTCCAAAGTAGCCTCATTGCAGAACTAGAAATCTTGGCTAAGGCCACGGGGGCAATAGATTTTCTTTCTGATCTAAAGCTGAAGTGAAACCCAACTAGATTATGTCCAACAGAAGACATAGGCTTGACCTGCATAGAAGCCCCGCTACTTCTAAATTGAGAACCTGCTATATCCCGGGATATCTTTGAGTTGGTTCCACTACAGAACCAAACTAAAAAAGCACCAGCAATTCCTGATATACGATTAAATGCCTCTTGAAGAGCCAAACTTCCCGGCACATATAAGTTTCTCGACTGGTAAATAGAATTGTCCGCAAATGAATGTAGCTGTGAAAATAAATGAGACCCAAGGTTATGAAATACAAATGGCTCCAACGAAAAGATGTCAGGATGAACTCCATCAGAACCCATGGAAGATAACCAATCGCTCTTCATCTTTACTTTGTCTAATATCTAATGTAGGAGCTTCAAACCTCCCCAACTGATTTAAGGTGTTTAGCAGCAAAATAATGCTTTTACTCAACAACCTGCATTGAGTTTCGGCAGAGGGTTATCAAAATCCGTTTCATATCAATAGGGCAAAACAGGACACAAAGCTTATAAAAGCGTAGGACGAAAATTGATTTCATGTTTAAGAACAGACTGCGGATTCTAGAACTGGGGCTGGTAGCCCCAGTTCCAATTTTAACGTCCAAACTTCAAGCAACCAAACAAACGATCTTTCGTTTACCATCAAGAATAAAAATATTGACAACAATGTAATAATGTAATGGGGATTTTATAAAGACAATTATCTGACCATTATGAATAAATATCAAATTCTTCATTGGTGCGAACAACATATTGCCATAGTAACTTGTAAAATACAACGCAGTCAAGGAATTTGCTGCAAAGCAATTATTAATGACATTTCGAGTTGAAAGTTCATTATTTCCAAGATGGAACCAAACTAAGTTTACCATGCGAGCCTCTTGCTGATCAATTAAACACCGATTCCGTTTCAAGTCCAGGCTAAAGCAACGAATTTTTTCCCAGAAGCGCGAAAAAAAGAAAAAGAATGGGAAAGTTAAGAAAGAGTATCGGATTTCATATAGGTCCTAGCAGATCAAACGAATAAACATTGAAAGGCAAATGCTCAAAAAAGGGGGAAGGAAATGGAGCTTCTGTTCCTTCACTTCCGCTTTTCTCCGATCATCAAAGCAAAATCATGCAAGGGGGACAAACGAAACGAACCTAAAACAGAAACAAAACAGACTTCTTTGAGGCCGTTTAGATCCAGGAATTGCAGGCGAATCAATCAGATTTTTCGGTGAAGTGTGAGAACGTGAAGTTTGGTTAAAGAAATAAAATGGAATATGCTTTGAGCACAAACGTGGAGCACGTCATTGTGGACTCAAAAGCTTCTTTTGGACAGAAATGGAAAAGGAACAAAATATAAAGGGAAAGCTTTTCGTTTTCATTTTTTCCGAGTTTTCGTGAGCCGCGTTTTTTGAAGAGAGAGAGAGAAGGAGACCGGGAGGATTCAATGGTCACGCTGGCAGCTGGTGACACAAAATCACCTCGGACAATCTGGAGATGACGTTTATGTCCTCGAGGATCTCAGGTAGGCGAATCTGCGAACTTCCCTTTCACGACAGGTCGTCCAACGTCGGTTGCCTTGGCGGCGTCCATTTGTCACCGTCCTCCATTTTCACGTTTGTTTTGCAATTTGCCTGACCATTTGCATTTCCAAATTCTCACGGAAATAGGCTGGTAAAAACAAACCAAAAAAAAAAAATTCTCACGGAAACAAAAGGGAAACCAAACTCACCCCCAATTTTATGCCCCCCTTGGCCCTCCCCACTGATGCGTGTGTTAACAAAAACAATTAGTCACTAGCAAGTGAATGTAGCGTATATGGAAACAATTTGGACCCTTAAACATAATTCTAAGATTTAATACTTAAAAATGTGTATGTAAAAACATCATTTAAAAGAAGACAACCTTTTAAATGATATTCAAACTCCATGAAATTAATCTCACAGTTGCTGGCTATAAGAATATCTTGGACAATAAAAAAATAATTACTCACTTCATCCTAAATTATAAAATAATTTTAAAAAAATTATTGCAAATTATAAGATAATTTAATAAAAATAAAATTTTATTAAATATTTTTTAATATTACACTTTAAATGAAAAAAGAATTGAAATGATGTTGTCACATAATGATTAAGTGTATAGAGATATTTTTAAAAATTAATAATTTTGTTTTAAAAAAGTAAGCTTGTAAAGTATTATTATTATGTTTTATTAATATATACTTATACTATTAATATTTTAATAAAATATTTTTAAAATAAAATTAATATTATCAATCACTTATTGATGTTGTGATTCATAATTGTTAAATTTTTGAATTAATTTTTAAAGTTTAGTGTTTTTACATTTTTAATTTATAAAATTATGATAATTTACTCATAAACTTTCAACTATATATTATGAAGAATTTAGTCACAAAAGTTATAAAACCTGATTTAAAGAGAAAACTTAAAAATCAAAAATTAATATTAATAGAAAAAGAAGACAGAAAATATTAAAAATAAGTTTTTCTATTTTAAAATTTTTATTTTTTGTATGATGATTTATCAATGTAAATATAATTAATTTTAATTATTTATATTTTAAATATATTTAAATTAAATTATGATCATATTTTATATTTTAATTATTTAATAATAAATTTTTAATGACTATTTATTTATAGAGGTCTTAAGAATTTATAATTTAAGTTTTCAATTTAAGTTTATATTTTATTATAAATTTATTTAAACTCACAAAGTCAATAATATTGTTGTCAGTCATTCAAAATTAAAATTAGGTAAAAACTTGGTTGAAATAAAATTTTGATCTTTTACAATAAAAAATAATGACATTAACTGTTTGACATTGATTTAAGGTTGCGATTCATTCTCATTAATTCAAGCTCAATAAGCGGTGCATAAAAACACATGAATGATTTATCTTGCAAAATTATTAACTTTTAGAGATATGCAAAAATCTTTCAGTCCAATTCAATTTGATTCAACTTGACACAAACTTGATCATATCGGTCTAAATAAAATTTAATCTTTTAGGATAAAAAAGATTAGACTCTTTTTTTTTAATTGGATTGGATAAAAGACCGAGTACCTTGACCATTTAATCTAATTCGATCCTATAAATTTATTTAATGTAATTATAATTAATTCATTAATTTTTATTACAATAAGTTAATTTATAATAATAATAATTAATAGTTTTTTGTGTTTATATTTGTGAAATCATGAATATTGAGTAAAGTTTTAGCATTGACTAACCTTAATTTTTTCCTTTTACTGGTAAAATTTATTGTTAACTTAGTACAATAGGCTTTAGACATATTTAAGGTTGACTAATATTATTGAAGGTTATTTAATTTAAATCATTTGTGTTATAATTAAAAACTTTTTATCATTGTTAGATATTGTTGTGGATTTATAATTGTTACTGTTGTGATAAATTTTATATAACTAATAGTAATTTTACTATGTTAGTTAAGTTTATTATGTTAAAATAAATTGATACCTCTCATAGATAAAAAAAGAAAAAAACAATGTGAGATATTGGATAAGATCAAGACTAATTTTATAATTCTACTATACTAATATGGTCCTATTTGATTTCAAATTATATTAAAATTAAATTAAATCATGAGTTACTTAATTCAATTTTTTTTATAAATAGGGCTAGATTTTAAATTAGGTTGAAGTTTTATTGAATTAATCCTTTATGTAACCCTACTTTCAGGTGATATGTTGTCATTTTGAAATGCCTGTGAATAATAATGTAAAAAATGTAGGAGTACCTTTTATCAAGAAAACGATAATGAGATCCTAGTATACATGGCCCTCGTGAGTCGTGACAATTATGGACTAGCTTCTCTTCGTCAATCTTTCTTTCTATTTTCCCTCCGCTAACTTAAAATAAAATCTAGATTGTGATTAAATTTGAATGGTCAAAATTATTTATTTATTATTTATTTTATATTTACTAAATTTTTTTAATAAATTTATTTTATCTCCAATCAAAATAGTCCATATTTAATTTGAAGGGTTAAAAATTTAATATTAAATATATATAACTTTTATAAATTAATTATCTGGATTTACTTTGAATGGTTTGAATTTAAATTTTTTAATTTATAATTTTTTTATAAAAATATTTTCTTGAAAAGTGTCGTTGAGAGATTATCTTCACTTTTAATATCATTTTTTTAAAATAATAATTTATAAAAATATAAAAAATTAATATTAAAATTGAATTGTATACAGTGAATGCCAACATGTAAAAATTATAAAAAAATTTAATATTAAATTAAATGGTACATATCTTTGGTGATAAAATGAATTTACTAATATTTTTTATTTTAATGAGTATAAAATAAAAATAATTCTAAATCTGAACTATTTAAAATTAAATTTGAATGCTCTAAATTTTATTTTAGGTAGTCAAAAGGAAATGAGAAAAAAAGTTAGTGGAGAGCCAAATCCGATCACTGTTCTGCGTTTTTAACGCAGATGGAGGGAATGAAACGAAAATAGCAGACGTAACTAAGGGTGTTCAACTTCATCCATCCCAATTTATCTGACATCATTTCAATTATATTAAGATAAATTTTATTTCGACTTAAAAATAATTGAGATGGGATTTTATGAAACAAGATGGAATATAAAATTATCATCAGAACATCCCGTCCCATCTGAACATTATATATATATATATATATTATTTTTTTATTTTAAATATATTAATTATATTAAGATAATTTATACTTATATTAATTATATCAATTATAATTTTAATACTTACAATTCTTATTTAAAACTAAAATTTTTTTATATTGATAATTTTAATGATATTAAGTAAACATGGCGATATCTTTCTTTATAATATATTAATTATATTAATATAATTTATTCTTATATTTATCTATTTAATAACTTTTATTTATAATGTATTTCTTGTTTTATTTTCAGAAGAGTAATTAGCTTAATACATCTCCATTAAAGTAGAAGAATAATGATTTGATGTTATACTTGACTTGCCTATTATTGCTAATCTTATAGCCTAAAGATTACTTGTATTTGCTATTATAATGTGTAATTGTGGTTAATGTAATTCAATAATTAACTTTAAATTGTTATGATTTATGTACTTGTGTTGTTTTGATTTTAAACTTAATAAATTATATAATTTAAATTTTAATAAATATTATTATCCAGATCTTTCTTCAATATTGCCTGATTTGTCGGGATAGCAAGACATCCCGATTTTGTCCTGATCCCGTTTTGACTTCTAATAGAATGGGATGACTTTCGAGACGGGACGAGACATAAGACACGAGATTAAAATTTAATCTCAATTTTTTTTTTCAAGACAAAATACTGGATGAGAGTATCTCAATCTTATCTCATTTTGTGAATATCCCTAAATGTAATGTGAGTATTAATTACACGTCCCTCTACAAAATAGTGAATAAATCTGGAAAGTGATAGTGAAATTTAACCATTCAGATTCCTCGTTCAAAAATACAATCCCACGATAAGAAACGTTTTTTTCGTCTTTTTTTTTTAACCTTCAAAAAATGTCGGTGCCAAATAAAAAATGAATATCCCACAAAATGCATAGTGAAGCAATGGGACCGAGAAAGGGACCAGGGGTCTCTCCACTTTTTCCCCTCTCTTTCCCTCCACTTCCTCCATCCCCACCATTCAAATTTTTTTATTAAACAATTTTTTTAAATGATAAAATTAATGAATGGTGAGGATGGGGGAAGTTGAGGGAAATGGAGAAAAAGGAAGTGGAGAGACCCCACTTCCCCGAGAAAGAGGGAAGAGGATGTTTTCATCTTCCTGACTTCCACCGCGTCCTCTTCCATTCTTTTCGCTTTTTAATTGTTGAATCAAAATTTAAATGTTTTAAGGTTTATTTTTTATAAAATAATTATTAAAAATTTAAATTATAAAAAGGATTAAAAATAAAATTCAAACTATTAAAATTTAATATTAGCAATAAAAATAAAATACATAAAATATTTTATGATACATTAAATTTGGACAGTCCAATAATCTTGATCTAATTATTTGAAATTAAAAAAGGAAAAGACAATGGAAAAAAAGGGAAGAGAAGAGCATGTTTAGCAACTTGTTTTTGGGACAATTTTTTATTCTCCATAGTAAAAAACAAAATTATTTAGTAACTTTTTTTAAAAAAGTGTTTTATAGAACAAAAATTAAAATATATTATTCTCGAAAATAAAAATATTTTTTAAATATTTTAACATTATTATTTTAAAAAACAAGAAAGAATATAAAAAAAATCTGTTTTCATTATTCTTTTGCTTTCAAAAACATGTTCAGAGTCTCTCATGCTATGAATGAAGACTCACTCTTATAATTGATCAATTAATTGAAAAATATATAATTGTGCATGCCAAGAAGTGATTGGTGATCGAGGATGATGTGACTGATTACAATAATCAGGCACAAATGTGAAGGACGAATCGTGATCAGCTTAAATGACAATTAGCAGAGACTTCGGGCCTTACAGAAAGAAAGCAACGACATGATCATAATAAAAGCGAGGGCAGGTAGTTATATAAATGATCACCAGGTTATAAAGGAGGCATGATTGTTTATCATCATCATTATTATATGCACACCGGCTCTTAGTAAATCTCCTTCAGATACATCACAATATCTGTAGCAAATAGCAAGTCACAAAATTTACATTCATGCATGCATTAATTAGGACCCCGCGCGCAAAAAATCCAAGACAATTTTGTTGAATTCTCCTGCCTTCTCAATTTGAGGCACATGTGATGCGTTCTTTATCAATTCCAATCTGGCTTTCTTACCAATTACCCTGCAATTTTTTGAAGCCAATGACCAGTTGCCTGAGAGATTAAATTCAGCTGTGTATTTAATATGAAATGTCCAGGGCCATTTGGACTCAACCTTATAATTAAAATAGTACTAAATCCACAAATGTAATTAGTTATTTGACATGCAAGGGTTAATTATCGAGAAGGTTACTTATTAATTAATAACTAAGCACAAATAAAGAGAAAAAAAAAATGAAGGAATCAGATCACGTACTGCTTTAGTTCAGTGGCCATCTTTACTGGAAATATCTGATCATGTTCTCCCCAGATGATCAGAACCTCCTGAATATGCATGCATGTGTGTGAGATCAAACCAATTGTGTGTGTATAATAATATAAGCATAACGAGAGGAACCTTAATTGCATGATAAATTATTAATTAATGATTGCTAACTTGAGCAATGCGCAAACGGTTTACCAACCTGTTGAAGAGGTGACAGGTTCACGGCATCATCCCTTCCGAGCGTTAGTCCTTTCAGAAGCTCCATCTTCTCCTTCCTATTTTCTGAATATAAGTTCTGCAACCACAAGTCTAAATTAATTAAGCGTCCATGTGTGGCTCTTCATAAAATAATTAACATGAAAATTACATCTTCCTACCAGTACGTGCTTCATACCTACCCATCACCTAAGCACTTTATCGGTCTTAAATGAGGGCTCATCTAATTAAACAGGTCGAATACTTGCAACAGTACGCTTCACAAATCTTGCACCAAATGCATAATGAGCGAAATTCGCACAGCATATAATGTTTTCTCAATAATTTCATATCCACATCAGAATATTCCCAAAGTTTCATTCTGATAATTAATTGGTCGACTGTCCAATGAGAGTCGTCTCTTAAGCAGTGAGCACTACAGTCAATGTCTGCTTTGCTTGAATAAACTCATAAGCATTACTTAGATATGTTTAGAGTTGTCAATTAGGACCGGCATGTTAGTACTAACCTTTAAAGGGTCAGGGTTTAAATGAATTGGCATGGTTAAACCCAATTTTATTTTAGGGCTCTATTTTGCTCAATCAGCCCTGATGGTTCTCAAGGCCTTAGTCCTATTTTTTTTATTTTTCAATTTAAAAATATAAAATATATGTATTTAAAATTTTAAAAAAATTATTACACATAACATCAAGTTTAGAAAAATAAATTTAAGTCAATACACACAATAACAATTTTAAGTCTAACAAAAAATAACATCATCACAAAATCAACATAGATAATAATCAGATTTTATTAGCATCATTAACTAAATCTTGATAATTTTTGTTATTATCAACGTTAATATAATTTAATTCTTTTTATTATAGAGTCTTATCAATGACAAAAATATTAAGTTTTTTATATATTTTGCCTTCATCTTTGTAAAATTGAGGGTAGAGTTTTATAATTAGTATAATATATAATTTTTTAATATTAAAATTTCAAAAAAAATTATAAAAGGACTTAAAAGCTATCGCTTTTCCTTTTAAAATTAAAATATCATTTTACACCTTAAAATAGTTGGGCTGACCTAATTAATAATTCTATATGTGTTGTTTGTCAGTTAAGGCAAGATCACTCAAATTGTTTTTGCCAGGGAAAATTAAAATAATGAAGTATATTATAAATGCATTGAAAAATAATCAAAGCTGAGAAAAGAAGAAAGAAGAGAGGAAAACTGACGTTTATGAGGTCGTTCAAGAAGAAAGAAGGCAACATATTGAGACGCTTGGACACGGACAAGCCCATCAAATTGCGTAACTGTTTGGGCGTGGCGGGCAACATGAGATCCTCGATCTTGTCTAGTTTAGCCCTTTCCATTAAAGCCGCGTTGTCGCTCTTTCTCATATTAACGCCAGAGCTCGCAATCACCACTTTCTCTACCCTTTCCCCTAACATTTTGGCCAAATGGTAGGCCACGAAGCCGCCATAACTGGTCCCCAATACATGGAACCTCTTGACGTCTAACTTGTCAAGAAGTTTCGCCAGTGAGGCCGCCTGAAAAACCTCGCTTCGCTCACTGGATTTGGTCTTGGAGGCACCGAAGAAGACGAGATCGGGGACGTAGACGTCGAAGTGAGGGGCCAAGAATTGGACTTGTTGGCGCCATTGCCAGATGGCCATCGGCCCAAACCCGTGGATTAGAACCAGGGAGGGCTTCTTGCGGGCGGTTTCTTTTTTGGGGCCCCAGAAGTGGAGGGTGGTCTGGTCATCCACATCGATCTTTTGAGAGGAGAGGCCGGCGGAGATGAAACAGCGGCGGAGATAGCTGCCATATACGGAGACGATGCTGATGAAAGATGGGAACATACTGATAGGTCGCGGAACCCGGAAACGAGATTGAATTCGGGATCAATTAGGCCATGAAGTGGAGGAAGAAATGAGCGTCCGGGAGGGAGAGAAGAATTGAAACTTTGTTGTGAGGGGTTAGTGTCAGTGTATATTTTGCCCCTTTGCTGGCTTGACTTTGTTAGGAGAGAGGCATAAACAGTCTCCGATATGTTTGGTAAAAAAATAAAGGGTTATTCTCGAGGGGGACGATGTCACACACACGTGTTATTCTCGTAATGGTTGATCATTTTCAAGGCATCGATTTTTAAAAGGGGCATTTTTTTTGGAAAAATTATTTTTGATATTCTATAAATTAATTATCGTTCTTTTTCTGACACCTCCTTCCTTTGTAATTTGCGTCGGATTGATGCTGCAATTTTAGTATTTTACTGTACCGTCCGACGCAATTATTTTTTTATAAATTAAATCTGCTTTTTAAAAATAATTTTTAATAACATAAATTGAAATTGAAATTATATTTTATGTTTTAGTTTTTTAAAATTTAAGTTGAACTTTTTCATTTAAAAATGTAGGACGTTTTTAAAAAGTTAAATGTTAAAAACGTGTAGCTTTTTAATGTTTTTCTTAAAATACTTATAATAAATAAAGCATTTTATATTTATTTTAAAATAAAATATCTTATTAAATATTCTCTCTAGTTTTGTTTATATGGTAGAGAAAGAAAATTTTTATCCTATTTATAAGTTACCTTATTAAAATTTTATCATAAATTTTCTCATTTAATCTCCATTAAATATTAGAGAGAGAAATATATTATTAAATTATATATATTTAATAGTGATAAAATTAAGAAATTATTAAATTTTGTTTTGACAGAGTTAATGAGTTTTAAGATTTTTTCTGATTTTGATGAAACATATTGAAAGTAGAATAGGTAATTTGAGTTAATTCCAAACTTGCCCAAAAAAAGTTATGGTCAGGTTTAATTGTATGAATTTTTTTAAAAGGGTGTGATATTTTAAATTCAATTTAAATAAGTTCGACTCGAATTGACCCCAATCATTGGAATTACTAACTCTATATGGATATATTATAAGTAATTTTGGGTAAGCCCGACGGGCTGGTCTAAATTTGGCTAAAAATAGTTAAGATCAAGTTTGACTATGTAGACTTTTTTAAAGGGCAAGGTAATTTAAATTCGATCTAAATAAGTCGATCCGAATTGAGTCTGACCTGTTTGAGTTATTGGCTCTAGTTAGAAATGTCTTATAAATATAACTAAGGAATGGTAAATATGAAAACATCATATTAGTTTAAATTAACTACTTTATTGAGGAAAATATTATATTAAAAATATCTCAAATATTTAGAATAAATAGTGTTAAAATAAGATAAATTATTATTTATATTTGTATATTCTAATAACTAAAAAACTCTTACATTGTACTGGAAATAAAAAAATATAATTAATAGTAGTCGCTAAAGAAATTAAAAAATATAGTTATTTTTAATTGTCCTTTTTAAAATAATTAATAAAATTTAACCTCCACTCTCCCCTCCTCTGTTTCTTTTGAACAATGTGAATCAATGTCTTTGTATATCGCACGGTTCTAAAATCCCATTTGAATTGCATTTATGCATATTTGAAAACAGGCTTAAAGTTCCAGAAGGGCTAGAAAAATTCAGATTTTTTTTTAATATAAAACGTAAAATATGTTGGCGTGATTTTTCTTTCGGGCTGACATTATATTATGAGACAATTTTTTTTTTTTGGTCTTGCTTACAAATGGTCCATGGAGACACATGAACAATGTCTATACAAAGTAAGAAACTTATCAAGCGGACCGAATAAATTAGCGTAGATTAAAACAAGTTATCAATGTAAAAATTTTATAATATTAATCAACAATTAATAATGCTTGTATAGGAACGAGCAGTTGTATTGGAATGGTATTCTCCCAGACATGAATCGGCGCGCGCGCAATAGGACGTTAGCCCCAACTGAATTTTATGTCTCTTGACGCACATCATAGCTTGACAACAGTGTTAGAAAATTCAGGTTAAATATAGTGTGTGAAATTAAAGAAAGGGGTTATTGGCTTATTGCGGTACATTTGACTTCTTTTTGTGGTAAAGGACAAGCGATTATTTTTTGGGGCAAAGATATGTTATCATGAGGATGATTTTGTAATGTAAGTAAGGAGGGTGAAGTATGACAAAATGTGCCATATCACTTTAGTAGACATGAGCAATATTATTTAACGCAGAAGGCGAGGAGATCGAGGGCGTTTAACAAGAGGGAAAGGGACAAAAGTTTGGCGGAGAGGGAGAGGGAAATCAGAAGATACCACGTTATTTGTTGGTGGGAGTTAAGGTGGTGGACTGGTGGTGGGGGTTGACAGAAATTAAATGGAAGTGAGTGAGAATTTGATGGTGACGGCGGAGCGTGGAAATAAGATACCCCATGTCGCTTAGGTTTTCTTCTGAAGGTGACCCACTCCCCGAAATCCCCACCCTTCATTACCAACTCCCCCCATTCCGTTTATCAAAAAAAAAAAAAAAAATCCCCCATTCTTCTGTTTTCGCCGGTTCAGCCCAGCAGACAAAGTGCAGGTCTAGTTTCTTTTACAATTACATGCACATTGATTTTACCATATTCTTCCTCCTCTCTGTACAATCCATTATATAAGTTGTTTTCGGTTACTTTATTGAAATTAAATCATCACAGTTAATTTATTAAATACGTTTTAAAATAATTTTAAAAAAATATATCCTTATTAAAAATTAGAAAAGATATATCCGCAATATATGATGATGCATAAAATTAAATTTACAATGGAAATAAAATTAAAAAATAATAATAAATAACTTTCAAGGTGCTTATATTAAGGATTAAATAATCCTCATAAGAATGCCCTGTAACAAAAACTATAGGAGTGATATTTTAGGCAGTTGATTGTAGAATCACCTACATTTGTGTATGTGCCTTGGAAATATTACACTCAATTGTTGGAATATTGGGACATGATGTGTGATTAGTGTTAATCACATTAATTAACAGTGGACCCTTAATTCTATATAAAGAGTGACATATCATATTTAGAAGTTAGAAACTTGAAATCCTAACTCAAGAAGGAAGTTAACTTGATCCTCAACTCATGGTTAGTTTCCCAAATGGGGTTTGTTTGTCACCTAGGTGAGTTGATTGGTTTGATAATCTTTCAAGTGAAAGAATGTTTTATAATCATTGTTATTGATTAATGGAAGGTTTTCATCAATATTCTTTGCCTTTTTTATTTCTCAACATGGTATCAAGAGCAGGCTGTTTGGGCCTCGTGACTGTTCAAAGGATGATCTGCAAGATTTGGGCCAAGAAACCAAGATTTGTAGCCCACTAAAATGTCTTCTCCGATTAGCTTTTCTTGATATTACTGCCTCGAGAATCGGATGAGTGATTCAAGACCCAACTGGCCCAAAACAAGCATCACATAAAATTTGGGTTGGACAATCACTCACCATTTGATTTTACCGCTTGCCGTCGACGAAACTCCATTAGATACCCTCGGCGGCCACGATTGAGCGAGCGTTCATTTGATCTCTTTATCGATCTAAGTCGCTGTTGCCTCTCCTTCTCTGGCGAAGAAGGTTGTCGGAAAGGGGGAACATCGTTGATGAGTTCAGTGGCAAGGGTGTGATCGGTCAAGTGTGCCAACTCATTGGTGAAGTCAGTGATCTTGACTGCAGCGCAAAGTAAGAGCAGGTCAAGAAATCAGTTTTGGTGTAGTTTGCAACAAGTGAAATCTTGAAGGCAGCCCAACTGCAGTCTGGTGAGGTTCGAGTCAAGATTCTTTACACTGCTCTCTGTCGTGCCGGTGCTTATCCTTGGAGAGACAAGGATCCTAAAAGTATTCTTTGTCATCAAGCTACCGGCATTGTAGAAAGTGTCATTGTACTGTTATGTAAGCTTTTCATAGTTGTACACACTTTCCATGGTGGAGGCTGCAAGTGCATTATTAAGTCATGAGCTCTTTGACCAAGCTTCTAGACTAGTCTACTTGGTGCAGAATGCAATGATGGTTCGAGACTTAAAAATAAAGGTAAATTGACTTTACTATGTCAATGGGGATTATTTCAGGTATACAGCACAGTTGCTTGAGATATTCCAGAGGTATGATGTAGAGTTTCAGCTTTCATGGATTGTTATTATTGATTTGGATCTTCACTCTACTCAAATAATTGAAGAAATTGTGAGGAGGGGTTCCGGTGACTAAAATCCAAAGTCCACTTATCATGAAGCAAGAACATGTTTGTCATGGGGTTAACTAGCAAGTTTCTTATCATCGTTTCAAAACATGGAAAAGTTTCTTTGTATGGGGCGGGTACTGATCAAAGAAGAAGTAATTTAAGTCACAAGAGATCGAGGACTGGTTTGCATAATCACTGAAATGATGCCACGAGTTCAAGCAAGAGAAGAAATGCAAGTTTGGAGATTTCTTCAAGTTGTTGATGATGTTGTTTTGTATGTTGAAAATGTTGGTCTAGTTGACCAAATTTGTGAGTGATCTAGTTGATTAAAGTTGTATGGTAAATATTTCAACAAGTTGTTTCATCCTTGTGTTGTCTTGGCAAGTTGTACGCCTAGAGTTATTGAGGTGTCAACTTGAGGGGATACAGTGTTGGAATATTAAAATATAATGTGTGATTAGTGTTAATCTTACTAGTTAGTTGTTGACCCTAAATTCTATATAAAGGGTGTTGTATTGTGTTCAGAGATTAGGAGGTTGAAATTCTACCTTGAGAGGGAAATTAACTTGGCTAGTATTCAAATGGCATTGATTCATCACTCAAGTAAGTTAATTAATTTTGTAATCGTCCATGTGAAGAAATGTTTTATAATTATCGTTGTTGATTAATGAAAGGTTGTTATCAATATCCTTTCTCTTCTTCAATTTCTCAACTTCAATAATAATTATTATGAAGATTCATGAAAGGAGACCAAGTCATATTGCTCAAAATGTGTGAATAGGACAAGTGGCTAAAGTGAAGAGTTTGTTTCTTAATTAAGTGGAGTGGAGATCATGAAGCAATCCAAACTTGCTTATAGAATAGAGAAGACGCCCCCTCCCTCTAGAAATATCAATCATCGACCATCAGTTATCACTTCACATAACTCTTAGGCCCAACGTTCATATGAACATGGATTTATTATAATGTACTTTAATAAATTTAAAATTTAAAATCTAAACAATCTCGTTATATTGTACTCCATGTGGTCTTTTATAAGATGTTGGGCATATTTTTCACCTAGATTAAGAAAAGTTATTTTATTGTATTATTTGTTAAAATCAAACATGTCAATTTTTCAATTACACCCTTTTAAATTAAATAGATATAAATATTATTATGAAAAATGTAACTAATGAAAACATGAAAGTAGTAGTGGAACCTTGGGTGAAGGAGTAAATTTATTTAAATATTAGTAATGGAAAAAACAATTTAATAATTAAAAATTTAATATATAATTGCATATTTTATAACTTTTCTCTATAGTGATTTTATGTTCTAGAATTGTTAAACAATTAGTTCATTATACATCATTTAAGATTTGAATAACATCAAATTTTAAATATCAAATGAGAAAGTACAAAAATTTAAAAAAGGTGTAAAATATGGAAATTTACATATATAAGTATGCAATTTTTTCTAAGTGAAAGGGCATATGCCTCTTAGTTTACACTTGCCTCCGCCATTGCATGAGTGGGAGACTTTAGTATTTATACAAGTTCGTCATGTTCTCTCAAATTTAAAAATACCATTAAAACTAAAAAGTAAAATGAAACATTATTTCATATATCACTTTCTATTTTTATAGAGGATTTAAGGACATTCTCGCCTCTCAGCTATTTTCTTAGGAATATATGGTATCTTAAATTTTCATGTGATGCAATTTTTTCTTTGTAATATTGAAAATAGTGAATTGAGCGCATCTTGTTGTTAAAGAAAGTAAACCTTGACAATTAGTTAACTTAAAAATTATATAAAGTATTTCAAAAATTACAAAAATGATGTAAAATCCTAATTTTTAATTCAAAAGTTAAATTAATTAATTAATCATTAATTAGTTAATTTGGGTGATTAAGAGTTAAAGATAGAGTTGAAATAACCATTTGAGCCTAATAAACCTTTTAAGAGGCATAAAAAAGGGGGTTATAGAGGCTAATGGGCTATTTTAGGGCTCAAATTTTTAGGCTTAAGTGATTCTACTAGCTTTGGGTCATTTGCTGTGGCGAATGGTGCAATGCGTTGTGGCAGACGCTGCTAAATTTTAAATCTCAATTTGTAGCTTAGGTTAACAGTGAGTGAAAATCCGAGAATTTAAGTAGTACTCTACTAAGGTTTCACATAGGAGGAATTTTAGAGTGGTTTGAAGCTTTTAAATTGTTAGGTAAGCTTTATTTCTTCTTCTTCTACTACTACTACTTCCTTATGTACCTCTTTTTTGTTTTGGCGATGGGGAGGTACTGTCCAAAGTTATGCTTAAGTTATTACCACTTTAATGACTTTAATGAAATTTATAGGAGTTGTTAATGATTTTATACTTAGGTTTTGTTGTTGGTAACATTAAATGCTATTAATGAGAGGTTAAGAGCTGACCCTAATATTACATGATCAAGTTTAATTAATAGGAGTAACTACCCATGATTTATAGCCTTAATAAAAGTTAAATAAATAATAAAATGAGTTTTAGGGTTTTAGTTATAGTCAGCACGATCAAGGAGGAAGGTATCAAGCCTTAATCATGATTAATGGTCAGTTAATGATGATTAGTCATTAATACTATCTTTGGATTATTTGTAGACTGATTGTGTTTACAGCTTGTGTTTGAAAAAGCTCCTTTGAAAAATCCAAATTTAACTCTCGAGGTAAAGCCCAAAAGTAGAGGTAATCGAGAATTTAATTATAATATGTCATTGTATTTGCAATTATACTTTATGCATTATTATAGATAGCTTGAAATGAGAAAAAATGAGCTTATAGATGAATTTATTGATTTTGAATTGTTACCTAGATATGAAGCATGTCTAGTGATGAAATATTTGGTGATTAGATATATATAGATGCCATATAATATTAGAACATGAATTGTTGAGACTAGTTTGGCTTTGCAATGGTTACGTAAACATGACAGGAGTTGTTGCAAAGGATGTTGTGATATGATTTGAATTAACCATGCAAGTTCTTGAAATTATATATATGTTGAATTACTAAGATATGCATGTGAGATTGTCTTGCATAGGTTGAATAGACTTGCATAGTCATAATAGGTGGAAGTTCACCTTAGGGTAATACAGGGTATATTAGTAAATCCTTGTGGTATGGTTTCTACTAAGTTTACACACATAGTATTTAGCATGAATAATTACTAAATGTGCTTAGTATTGTCAATAACTTATGGGTGTGGCATGGTCGCGGTATGATATTCGGTATCACGGTTCCTAAAGGGGATGGTGTGAATCAGGCAGTTGTAACACCCTGAAATTCAAGAAGAAGGAATATATGGTTTGAGAATGAGTATATAGAGGCCTTTAGCTGGGTAATCCCTCACAACTAAAGAGCAGGGTTAGTTTGGTCACATAGGATATACCTACGTAAGATATTAGCCCATGAATTTAATCAAAAGATATAAGGTGGTTGTTGTAAGGTTTGCTTTTACTAATCCAATACTATCTAACACATCACTAGTGATTATTAGAATTAACCAAAAGGATTACCTAACATAGTTAACTATCTCAAAGCATTTCAAAAGCTTAACTGTACTTTTTTTCAAAAATTGGGGATTCCAAGTTTAAACTTTATAAAACAGTTAAACATGACTTAATTAAGTTTTAAAACAAAGTAAAAATATGTACAAAAGCATATATAATACCATTTAGTCGTCAAGAGTCTCCAAAACAGTTGAAAAATATTGAGTGAGAAGAAGAAATACAGAGGGACGCCACGCTACAGCATGTGCACATACACCACAGCTTGTTCCTCTCTGTGTATATGCTGTAGTATAGGCACCATGCATTAGGTATAGTACATAAAATTTTGATAGTAACATGTTATCATTAATAGCACACCTGGGGACAACTTCTGATGTGCCTCATTTCTTCATCTAATATCCTATCAAAGTGATCTAGTTGTTCACTGAAAACTCTTTTTATAAACTAGCTAATGGTATAAGTTTTACTCTCAAATAATTTCACATAAAGGAGTTGAACACCCAAACACCATTTTCATACTTTCACACATTTTCACATAATAAGGGTGTCTAGAACCCATCACAGATGCCAAAAGTCACAAACAATTCTTAAACTGCACTCATAGACTTAGGACTACTTGTGCAACATACCACACTCATCAAACAATGTATATTTTATTTTTAACTCTTAACCCCTTAATATAAAAATATAAAGGAGATGTTCACATTGCATAAGCTCAAAATGTCAATCATCTATGACATCACAATTTTCTCCCTATACTTGCACTAGTATTTTTGCTCTATTGTAAATAATTAATTTACATACAATGACTTCAAGGCTAAAATACAACAATAAAATCATGTAATTTCTTATAGTGCAAGTGTATAATCAAATGCGATTGTTAGTTGATAATAATCCTTATAATTACACATAAATCAAAATAAGATAGGAGGCTTTACAATAGGAATTCTAGACCCATAAGCCTTCACAGCTTCTATTTTTAACACTCGAGCTAGGGCCTATCAAATGTTAAGTATGCTGAATTGATGTTTAGCATACTTAATGAATGCATGAAACATAGTATCATATATTAAATATGATCAATTCATTTAATGAGCTAACACTATCAATTTCAGAATCTTATATCACATCGTACAATGCCATAATAATAACAATTATACGACAATGGCATAATCAAATATCATGACTTATCACAAATTTAACAACTGTAACACCTTAATTTTAATTTTTAGATTATTAATGAATTAATTAAGTTTAATTGGTAAAATTGATGTAGGGAATAACTAAAGAGGATAAAAGAACTTTTGGGCTTGGTAAGGACCTTAAGATAAGGGTTCAGGGTTGAGTGAGGGCCATGTAGGCTAAAAGGGAGAGAAAATGAAGGTATGTGGTTCTGTACCACACACTGCAGCATGAGCATCGTCTGTTACAATGCAAAGGACTGAAATAAAGATATAAAATTTTTTGTGCCATACGTCACAATGCATAGTCCATTTTCTGCAGACTTAAGTCATGAATTAGTGTCAAACAAAGAAGGAAAGGAAAATAAAAATGAGAGGAATGAAGAGAGCTTTGTTGGGTCACAACTTTAGGAAGGATTTGAAGTTCTCAATCACCTAAGGCAAGGTTTCTAAAGCTCTTTCCTCCCTTTTTCCTCCATTTTCTTAAAGATTTAAGTCAGGGTTTGAATAGAGATGATGATTTTCAGTTCATATAGGTTATGAGTCTAAACTTATTAACTTAAATAGAGTTAATGAGAGTTGTTTAGATTTTTTAAATCTAGTATTGATGATTTTTATAAGTTTAGTTGTCAAGCCTCATTAATATTCAAAAATGGGGCATTTAAATGTGAGTTATAAGGATGGTTAGGAATAGATAGAGTTAATACACCCAACAGATAAGCCTATATGTGAAAAATAAAGGTATTAGATCTTTAAAAGTGAAAAATGAGTGTTTGAACATGTGTATTTGACATTGTTGCTGAGTTAGATGTGATTAATTATGGATTAATCATTCAGGCATCATATTTGGCTTGGAAAGCAAGCTTGGAAGTAAGTTATTGAGGGGTAAGCTTTTGACCTTTCAAAGGTTTGAGGTAACCGAGGGAACCCTATTTTGAGTAGTTATTTATTAATTAAGTTTTTAATATTAAAATGCATTAATTGCATGCATGATTGAATTGTAAATGTGAAAGCATGTTCTAAATTATGTGACAGTGTGTAGATCTTGTTTGACTGAAATGTGCAATTGGATTCAAAACATTTTACAAGTAATGTCATGTAACTAAAATGAGAAGTATGTGATATAGATGTGATGATAGCATGGTTGTAATGATATTTGAGTACTATATATGTAGCTACATAATTATGGAAGCATGTTATAAAATTGAAAATTGAAATGGAAAATGATTGCAAAAATAATATTAATGCTCACTTGGGTAGCATATTATTGTAAGCCCAACGTATTAATATTGAAATAATAAAATTATAAAATGAGTAAGTATTGTACATTACATGATCAGTTGGTAGGAGTTCACCAAGAGAGAGGAATAAATAAAGTCTATATGGTATATACAGCTACCTTTCAGTGCACAAAGGCTAAGCCTTGTCCTACTGTTTGTCGATAGACTATCTTATATTTTATCGAGGGGTTAGAGTCTAGCTATCTCTACATATTTATTGAGGAGATTAGCTTAGAGTATACGACACTTTAGAGATTCGAGAGTGGAGGAAGCCGTGATTTGAAAGTGAGTTTTATGATCTATGGCCAGGTCACACCTTATAATTGGTGAGTTTAAGTAGTCTAATTACACAGACAAAGCCCTATTTGATATTATAGCCTATAGTTTTAGTCAGAAGATATAAGGAGGGTATATGGTAGAATTAATTATACTATGTATCTATCCGACGTGTCACATGGTTATTAAGTTTATGGCCAGTTGTGATGGTGAATGTGCCATTGTCACATGATTGTCTGAATTGTGATAATGAGTAGGGAAATAATAAAGTATGTCATTGTCATATGTCTATGTGTTTGTGGCAATGTACTCCTTAATTTGAGATGAGACATGTGAAAATGAAATGAATTGTGGAATAATAACATGTATCACATGTAATTGAATATTTTTGAGTAATCAACTCACTTTATGTGTTTAAATCAATTGATATATAACTGTATAGGGTAGGTATACCTTGATTACTGAGTGGTTAGTTTTACCCTTCTCTTTCAATATTTTATAGGCCCTAACTTTGATGTGAAAAGGGAAAAGGCTCTGAAGACTTAGAAATTTAAGTATTCCTACTATAATGCCTCTTTAATTTGTTTATATTATGTAATGATTAAGTTATTGCCAATTAGGTTATGTTTTGCATACACTTGCACTTATTGATGTTTATGTTTTTTAGGAATGTATTTTGAACCCTAGGATGTTGTTTGTAAGTTGTTTAATTGTATAATAAGACCCAAATATTAGTGTAAATGTAGGGATATTCATTTGATTATAATTGTGAATGTTGATTTTGAAATGCAATGTTAAAGCTTCTCTCTTCTGTTTTTGGTATTAAAGGGATTAAGGAGTGAAATTTTGATGTTGTGATGTAAATGTGCATGGGGTGTATTGTATAGGTAGTGCTAAGTCCTTTAAGTATGATCTAGGTATTGACACTCTTGAGTAGTGAAAATTGTTTACTTTGATTAAAAGTTTAACAAGTGCTATTAAATTTATTTTAAGCTATGAAAAGTTGGGATCTTATTTTTACAAATTACAAACTTGGTAATATAATTTGGGTTAGACCCTTAATTACCTTAAATTTAAGTGCTAAATGTGATTGGATAAGGGAGACACTTCAACAACCATGTGATAAACGCATGATCGAACCACCTTTATATCCTTCTTATACCTTTAGATTGAAATTGTAGGCTATAATTCAAGTAAGGCCTCATTCATGTGAATGTACTACCTAAGCTCACTAATTGTGAGGAGTGACCTTGCTAAAGATCACTATACTCATCTTTGACCATAGATTCTTCCATTCTTAAATTCTTAGTGTGTCGTAAACCTTAAGCTAGGTTTAAGTTTCTTGATTTTAATGATTGGTAGGCATTACCATATGAATTTTATCTACTCTTCTTCCTAAGCAAACTCCTATCAAAACAATCATGTAATGCTTCATGTTTACATATATACGTGCTTGTAACTCACAATAATGAGCTTGTTATTTAAAAGCTTATTATTTTAAATCATATGATAGACTAAAGCATGTGAGCATCACAAATAATTCTCCTCTTAGTCATAAATATTCACAAAGCATGTCATCACTTTTCTCATGTACCTCACATCATGTTAGTACAACAACACAATTATCTCATACTTAATAACATCACATTAATAACCTAATTGGTTAACAAAATCTTAGATTCAATTTTCACATATTCACAATCATGGAATTCAATCATTCATATTAAGTAATTCATTTTTGAAAATATATATCAATTAACAAGCAATTAAATAGAAAAGATTTTCTTTGGTTACCTTAAACCTTTAAGTGATCAAAGGTTTACTCCTCTACTATGTTACCAAAGCTTGTTCTCAAGGCCAAACTAGCGCATGGACAATTAATCATGTCTAAAATCATTAACATCACCATTTACATGACTTAAACTTTCCATTTCATTACTTTGACAACCCTAACTTCACTTCCATTCATAAATACTCACACTCATTAGGCTTATTAACTCCCAACAAACTCCTACCAATCTCATAACTCATGTAGGACTATTAATGGCTATCATTATTACCTAACAATCATATTCATGGCTCTTCAACCATAATTTTCATTTATAACAATGAGCCCATCCTCATGACACATAAAATAATTAATACTAAGATTAAATAACTTAAACAACTTTTGTTAATTTTATTTAAGTTATTGGGTTTAGACTCATAATCTCTTAGACCGAAAGTCACTCCTAATCATCAAACTCTAACCTCAAAACTTCTAAAAAAAGGAGAGAGGAAGGAAGAAAGGAGCTTAAGAAATTTACCTCTTGTGTTTGCTAGCTTCAAAATGCTTTAAAAATCCTTTAATAACTAAGTCATAGTAGAGCTCTCGAGCCTTCTTTGTCCCTCTCATCTACTATTTATGTTCTCTCTCTCTTTTTACATTTGAACAAGACCTTATTACTGTCAGAATTTGGCCGTGCGTTGCGGTGCTTATCAGATGTGCTGTGATATGTGATACAGAGAGGAGGGTTCCTTCTCATTTTTTTGCTTATTACACCTTTACATGCGGTGCATGCACCATAACATCTGGCCTAGAGTCATTCTTTTTTTTCTCCTTTTTTGAGGTCCAGGTGACATGACTTCACTTAGAACTCGAACATAGGGCTAAAATCATAGCCCAAAATATTCATTAGTTTTCTTTAATCACACATCACATTAATTTACTTAATTATCCTAAATTAGTCTGATTAAACAGAAAGTTAATTTTTTTGAATATTATAGTTGCATTGATCACGAGTAAAAAAGTTATATGTTATAAATGTGATTAATGCATGGTTGCCTTATGTGATATTATTTGCTTACTTGATTGTGGATACCACATCTTATTATATTTTAATTAAATTATTTGGTTATTAAGATTGTTTAATCTCACCCCATTACTTATTATCTTTCCAGGAGATGTTAAGGCGAAGGAGAAGGGGGAAGATTCTGAGGCTAAGTGCTAGAAAGTAGCCTTGTAATTATCTCTAGTAGCTCCTGTGTGTACTGAATATATTTACTTTGCTAACTTAGGATTTGATTGTATAATGTTAACCATAGATCATTTCCATGTGAGCTCTAATCGTTGACCTGGGCATTTAGGTCAAGGCCTTATGTTTTTAGGAGAAGGCCTACCATGCAAATGTGTGCATGTTAAGGAGAAATGTTTAAATCTAAATAGTATGAGTTATGCAATGATTATGTGTGATTGGTACATGTTTGAGTTTATTCGATTTATGAATGGCTTTGCAGAGGGAGGGGAGACACTTAGTGGGGTGCCTTTAATAAGGGCTTGTATGGTACTAAGTATTTCAAGATTCTCATTTATTACTGGTTTGATTATAAGACTAGAGCCATCAGATTATTTGGTAAATTAGGTGCGTGTGGGCACCTAGATAACCTAATCGGAGGTCTAGGCAATTAATTAGGTGCTTTGAAAATTAGTATATGTTGTCGGATAATTCTGTGCTGATAAAGGGCTTCAGCTGCGGTGGGTATGTGCTTAGCCACAGTAGAGTAGATGTTCATGTAGCGGTGACGTGGAAAGGGTTATAGGCTGTGGTGAAGTGGTCTTTATACCACTTGTCGAGCTGGCATATATTAGGCTGAAGCGGATGTGGAAATTGTGGTTGGCAACAGTAGATGTGAAGTGGGCCATAACAAATGTGCTGTGCAAGATTAGTCATAATGGATGAGCACAATTTCACATTAATGTTTGTTTTGACTTTGTTTCACCATTTCTCAATGCCAAATTCCATGTTTTTGCAGCCTCTTTTCAACTTTGATTCAAAATAATTGCCAAGTGTTACCATTTAATATTTATTTTTAAATGATTTGAGATCCATTGTTATTCTCCAAATCCTTTCAAGGGCTTGTTTAATTATTGGTAGCCACAATTGATTCATAATTTAAGCATTGGTTGATTAGTGAGTTAAATTGGGTTAATGATGGAGGTCATTATCAAAGACCTATAAAATTACACAAATATCCTATAAGAAAATTAATATCAATTAATAGGATGCAAATGTTTTTCTTACCCAAGGTTAAAATACGATTTTAACCAGTCTTATTTTAAGAACTTAATCAATATTAATTTTTTTATAGGATATTTATTATGAATTTTATAATTCATTTTTATAAGTTTTTAGTGTTTTTTTAATAATTTTTTAGCCAACTAGTTGCCAAATTTGATTTTTTTTTAATGGCAGGGTGTCTGGTATATGATTTTCAAAGTTAGAGGGAAAACACATACTCCTAAACAAATAGTTGAGGAACAAAAATTTCTTTAACTCTTTAATAAATCACCTTTTTTGAGTACTTATAGGTATTTTTTTATCGTAGAACAATTCTATCAGACATACTGTTGACATTAAATGTAGTTATATATCCTAGTGAGAATTCAAATTTTAATTTATTATGTCGAAAGTAACTAGTCCCTTCTACTGTAAGTTGGTATTTTTGTAAATCACCTGTAAAAGCAAGGGATGGACCGGCACTGAATCCAGCCCCGTGGACATGAACGACCTATATGAACTATAGGGGAACATACGCGGCGGCTTTAAATTTGCAAAAGGGCAAACATGAGAGTAAGAGACAGCGAGGACTGGAGAATTGAAAAACATTCTGCGGATCATGTGTCGGAAAGGAGAAGCTGTTTCCAGAGTTTGCGTAATACTACATCCTGCACACATAGACCAACAGATACAGGGCACGATATATTCAGTCCGTGAACTACAAATGGTGTTGCAAATTTATATTAGAACTAGAATTGATCTTATCCCCAACGCTCCATGCAAAGATGAATGCGCGTTGTTCATTCAAAGAATGTCACGCGTGGGGGGGAATATCCTATCCTACACAAACTGACACCTGTCCTTCGAAAAAGGAATCAAAGCCCCAGGCATCAGGATATCTGGATATATTGCTTTGGACTCACGTTTAACAAAGATTTGCCTCTCTGGACCCTGCTGCTGCGTCCTTATTTCTTATTATTTAAATCTAATTCCGATAATGCTGAATGGCCCCATCATTCTGCAAACCCTGCACTGCCCTCTCAATACCAGCAAGAATCAGCACGAGATGAAACCATCTAACGGCGGCAGCTTCCTCGCCACCACTACATGCTTTTGTATTATATCTTTTTTTTTTTTCCCCACAACTGCCATAGCTGAATTTTTATTCTCAGCCGGAACTAAAAATGCACTCGAATTTTTAATTTCTCGTTAAAGAATACGTAGAGAGATTAATGTACTATCAAAGCTCTTACTTTCTGCAGATTACTATTATTTATGGAACTGTTCGCTGGGAATAAATCAACCCAATTGAACAAGCGTGAAAGGTTCGTATTCACTATTCAATTCCAGAACTGTAGTTATAACACGCACGTTTGCGTAGCAGCCTAGCAGGGTGGTGCAAGTCGGGAATGCAGGCCCAAGGTTACTGTACTAAACGGTTTATTCAATCTTCCTTCACCCTCCTACAAGCCCTGGATAACAACCTTTAGAAACTGGGGCACGTTGTTTAATCATGTGGATAGATGCAGGACCCACTTCCGTTGTCCTCGCTCCATTAATCTATTGTGCCTCCTTCAGTCCTTCTAGACCTTTTTTAATTATAGCAAGGACAAAACTTACATTTGGTCACGTTAAGAGTTATATATATATATATATATATATATATTCTCCCACACTCTTCCACTATTCATTAATTCCTTTTATTTACGCATTAGTGATGGAGGAGCATTTTCTGGGAACATAACCCAGTATGCAATCAAAACCCTTGCAAAATGAACCCCCATTACTTTATATAATTTAAGTGCTAAACAGATATGACAGTAGTAGAAATTATTGTATACAGTCTCTATAGGTATCTATGTATGTATTCGTTCATCCTTTGATTAGAATGAAGCAGAGCAATAGTCAAAACAATAATTTGATTTTTCCTGACGAGTTAATTCTACGGTGTCTCGCTTATTCTCCATGAAGTGGTTGTGGTTAGATTGATTTGTTCACCCTTCTTTTTGACTCTATTGGGCGATGCCACCATATCTGTTTTTATTTTCTTTTTAATATTAGTACTGTTTGTTGGTTCAATAGCTTCCATGAATGTTCAACCATTTGGAATCCAGGCTTGAACTTGTCTGCTTCTAGAATGTGCATATGCCTAATTAATCCAAATATTAGCGCGCGAGCATATGATGGTTTAATTTAATTATTTATTTATGGACCTGATAATGCATTACTCAGAAGAAAAATGAGAGCAATGGCAAACCCCATTCTGATAATCTGATCAGCCTCGTCCTTAATTAAGCGCTACAAGTTAGAGCCTATCCTGACCTCCAATTAAGAATTTAAAAACAAGAATCTGATTGTCAAGTTGCTAATATCTGATATTGACATCCTAACCATAAACACTCTAGATGACACTACCAACCAAAAACTGGGGGAAATATCAAATTTTATCACACGATATACATTAATCCACGACATGCCACTTTTCTCTTTGTTAAAACGTGGCAGATGTCCACAAGATACAAACTCTTCGATGTGTGCAACAAAGATATGATGATGGACTTGTTGGTTTATTAGCACTCAGGGGAAAAAAATTCTATCACATATCTTCAATACTCGGCGACGTTCCAGGAGAATGTACATCAACAGCGAACAAGCTCCACTAGTGGACGGCAAGGGATGAAAATGGAAACTATACATGTGTTCTTTGATGTATGGAGGGGTGGGGGGGAGCTTAGGGTAACAT